>NW_019397902.1:5078-42872 GCF_000591075.1 Eurytemora carolleeae | reverse complement strand
TGTAGATATAATCATGTAAGTCCACATGCTGTAAGCCTTCTGAGAGCTGTCCATGAAGTGCCCGTCCCCTAGCCTTTGGTTGAACAAACGGAGCTTAACTCATACGTCTGTTCGGTTCAAATGTTTAGGGTGCACTGTTGAATCTTAATGAATCAGTTCAGGTTAACTACTCCGCATTCATTAAAAGAACAAAGAGATAAAGGTGTAGGCTGGGGGAGGTTTTTAGCATGAGTCACCTATACTTTAAATATTACATTAACATTGAAAAGTTTTAACTCCATTTATTCATACATCCTCATTCAGTAAGCAACAGAAATCAGAAAGTCATTTCAAAGAAAAAATCACAATTAAAAACTTTTCATTTAAAACATTGGTTCATTTCATTGGAATTTAGCTTCAGATCTCAAAAAGCTTTAAGGAAAATTGAGATTATAACTTTTTCAGTCAGCAATTGAAAATAAAATATTTTAAATCTTCATCAATTTAATTTTTCTTTTTATGCAGGACTTGCTGTACTTCAAAGCAACTGAATTTTGTCTACTACTAATTTACCTTGGAAAGATTGTTTTTAAGGTACAAATTCAAATTTTTTGTTTGTAATTGTAAATACATAATTCATCAAAAAACCGTAAAAATATGTCATTTTTACCCTTTGTCTCGTATTTGAGCGTTTGTTATTTGACTTAGCTGTTCACCCTACATGACATTTGACCTTATGTTGGCAAATCTTAAGATAAGACTGCCAAGCAGAAAATGAGTTTCATTCATATTGTTCCTCTTCCCTTTTTATGAGAATGTGATACAAACTCCCCTTTCTGAATTTTATTTAATTAGAATGCTTTAGAGCAAATTGAAGCAGGACGTCTATGATCATTTTATGCATCTGGCTGTTGCAATGATGATTCTCTTGAGTCCAAGGTAAATTGTCAGGTTATTTGTTTGCAGTACTTATCATCAATTATTGCAGATCCTGATCAGTATCCCGGGTTTACAGATTTTATGATTGTTCACCAGTATTTGTACGTATTGTACTGTTGTTTTGGTGAACAAGTACGGATTTTCATGATTTCATGGTACACTTTGCAATGGGAAAAGCTACAGCTCGCATATATCTACAAAAATTGGCAATCCCTCCATGCCATAGTGTATTTGTTTAAAACATTCTGAGACGTCGTCCACCTTCGATTCATCTAAAAAATTGATGTAGATTTAACATGGAAAATTTATTAAGAACTTTCAGTCAATTTCAAAGATAAAATAATGACAGACCACATTTTCGAATTTTAGAAAACAACCTGATATTTTGTAAATTAATATATATATAAATATCTGGTTCCTATAAGGTCCAATAGTTGAATATTGTGACTTCTTAAAGTTAACTTATCTCGAATCTAATTATGATTTCGCATTGAAGGTTGAAACATTTGATAGTGGATATACAAGATTATCTCAAATACTTCGTGGAGTATGGGATTTACCTGTATGGAGAAACCTTTCCATCCCTTAATGTCCATTCTTTATTGCATCTTAATGATGATTACGAGGTAAAAATCAAATTCGTTCTCCAGAATCTGCCAGATGAGAATGAAAAATCAACTAATTTTTAATCTTTAAATTAATAATACAACTTTTTCATGAGCATATACTTAAGTATGTTCTCTCAAATATTATTATAAAGAATATATGAATTTATAAATGCATATAAATATTCAATTAGACAGGGAAGTGTGTTCTTTCTAGAACTTCAATTGTCCTCCCCCCTGTAATTGTTCTCCTTTCTTTCACAATGGGGGAATATTTTTTGGCTGGCAAATAATTGCCAACTATCTACATTTACAATGAAATCACTTATTTTACAATATTTTAAGTCATTTGGCATCTGGCATCATTGATATATAGACACAAATTGTGGTGGTCTTTATAACAATTTGTCATAAAATTTTAAATTGAAAATAATGTAGATAATTTTGCAATGTTTTAGAAAATTGTTGAAGTTGTTTGGAAACTCACATGGTACCAAGCAAAAAATACGTCTTAATTGCAACTCAAAAACTCAAAAGTTGAAAAATTTCATTCAGATCGTTTTGACTAATTAAAATAGATATCCATTAAAGACCCCCCAAAATTTTAATGAAATAGATCCGATGTATTGTTCAGTTTATCATAAATATTACAGTTAACAGTTGCACATAAAAGTGTTCTCATTCTTTGGACAAATTTCATTGCTCTAATCTAATGTAATTATTGATAGCCTTACTTGACAGGTGGTATTTTAGAACAAAATCGCGATTTCTTAACATAATTATTTTAAATTTTCTTCATGTTCATGATTTGGATTTTAAGAAATTTTATGATTAGATGGAAATTATTCATTAACAAAATTTGTACTCCACCTGTTTTTTTTAGAGATTGGACCACTGGATAGCTCCTCTGCTTTTAAGTTTGAGAATTATCTTGGTTCGTTGAAAAAGAAAGTTAGTTTAGGTTAGGCAAGTTAAGTTATAACAGTATTTTTTAAGTATTTTATTATGTTCAAAATTAAAAAGCCTGCAGGGTGTATATTTCTCCTCCCCCCTAGCCCTTTTTAAAATAAAAAATTTTTCTACACAATTCAAAAATGCTTGCGCGAACTGTTAAAACAAAACTTAGTGTTTTATTCGATGAATTTGGATAAGGAAATTATTTTAGTAGAAAATCAATGAACTTTGTGATAAATATAACCAATAAATATTTGCGTTTTGATGTCAAATTTATATTTATTTCTACCTAATCATAAGAAACATACAGTACACACACCTGTAAAAATGTGTTATTTTTCCCTATAACCTTCCACATTATAAAATAATGCTCTGAAAGCCCCCCTCCCCTCCTCCAGATTTCAAGATTTGCACTATGAGTTAAGTGTAAGGTTGTATGGTTAAATTTTAAAAATTCAACACATGACAAAAGTTAACTAATTAAGGATGATTCCCTTTTTATGGCAGATCTGGTAAACAACCTCTGAAGCAGGCATGGGGTGAAGGGAGCAGGAGGGGGGGATAGATAAAACTCCTAAGAATGCGCGAACACCGGATAATATTTTCTTAATTCTCTCTCTCTATGACAGCTTGCTCTGACAGCTTGCTTCTATAGTAATGTTAAGGATGAATACGAATGTTATGAATTTGATATNTCAAGCCTGTCATGACATTCGTATCCAAGTATCAAGATCAGATAAACAATCAAACCCAACATTCGTATCAAAAATATCAAATTCATAACATTCGTATTCATCCTTAACATTACTATAGAAGCAAGCTGTCATAGAGAGAGAGAATTAAGAAAATATTATCCGGTATTCGCGCATTCATAGGAGTTTTATCTATCCCCCCATCCTGCTCCCTTCACCCCATGCCTCTGAAGCAGGCAGCGGCCAGATTAGCTGAGCAGAAGGTTCAGAATGTTGTCATAGAGAAGAAAAAAGAATATTCCGTCAAATCTAGGAACAATGCTTATATAGCCCTTGTTGGGAATAATCCTGTTCCAATAACATTGGAGGTTCAGATTGGAGAGAAGTACAGTGCAACTCTTAATGAAGATTTTAGAGATATATTCCTTGATCCCTTACCTTCAAGATATTTGTACAATTTGGAGGTTTTTGGGTTAGGGACCAAAATTAATTTGACCAAGAGGGAGCTGGATGACCTCAATCCAATTCCAGCGTTTGGAAGCACATAGTTACATTCTAGCTATTTTACATGAAAGCTTTTAACCTAACCTAACCTAACGATTCGTTATTTATAATAATTTCAACCCCAAATTCAATTTGGGATCAACGATGTGCAAATTTATTTATTTTTCTAATTTCATATAAGAATGGCAGGCAACCGAAAGAAAAGGGTACCTATGAGACTGGCCGAAGACTTTCAAATGTCAGGTAATTATTTATTTTTGCCATTGGTTGTCTAACACATTGGACCAAATAACCTGAAAATTTGTTGAGGAACCACCAATGGCTACACCATGGATTTCAAAAACAAAAAAACAATTTTGAAAATATGAAATTCCATGGGCAACCTCAGGGGCACTTCAGCTGCAGATGACACAATTCAATATTAAGTGCTGGTAACCAGTTGGAGTGGTAATATAAACCTGGCCAACATGCTAACAGGCAACACAGGCTGTATAGATTATTATGCAAACGGGATTGCCTGAAGGGTGGTTGTCGGTTTTCTCAGATGGGTACTCCAGATAGTAACTATTGAACTGTAACTGGAGAAAACACTTGCAACATGCATTAATTGGCTGTATATCAATTAAAATTTTAGGGTTCAGTACCGAATCTGAGAGAGATAAAGTTTCACACAAGAAACCTTCAAAGCCTGGTTCAAATGTAAGTTTAAAAGCAAACCTTGTATAGTATCATTTTTCAAATTTAATGAAAATTTTTGTCCTTGAAATGAGAGCCAGTTTAAATCATTTTTATTTTATTTTGTGGACCTAAAACTATTCATGAGCCTTGTCAATTAACATTTTTTTAATAAATTAATGTAACCTTCACTTTCATACTCAAAATTACTGGGGGGGGGGGGTAATTCATTATGAGTGAATTACAATATTGAATTTTTTTTCAGTTAATGTAAAAATATTTAATAAATAAATTACATTGCAGGGTAGTTGATAGTTTCGGATGATGTTTTATATATAATTGTTATTTAGTATCTGAAGACCAAGCAGACTCAGAAGAACAGAGGAAGGACTGTTGAGAATGAGTCTTTTAAAGTTTCCAACACAAGGACCAAGCTTGCTGAGAAATACGGAGAAAGAAGGATTGTTGAGAGGGAGTTTTCTCAATTTTCCAAGGTGATGAAAATTAAGATGTTTGTGTCCATCAAAAATTGAAATGTGGGGAATGTTTGCAAAAATGTCAAAAAGGATAAAATACTCAGCTTCTGATGTTTAAATGTCAATTTTTTCCCCTCAAATCTATCTATAATCATTTTCTTAAATATTTACCCTAAAATACTTGAAAATATCCACCCAAATCCATTTTATTTTGATGCGGATCCAGATCCTGATCCTGCATCATTCTGGAAATCATAATTTATGCGGATCTGGAGGCTGGAACTGAACATATCTTAAATATTTGGTATTGTAACACATCAAAAATTATCAAAGTTTTAACTTCATTTTTTTGCTGAATATTAATGACCCTTTTAGAGATCAGCATGTTACCCGACTTTAGTATTTCATTTGGCTTTTGAAAAGGTTACGTGGATATACACATATTTTTGTGGATCTGCAATAAAAAAATTTTGTCAATATTTATGGGTTAATTAAAAAATAATATTGTATAATAGCTCATGGTGGATCATTTTCTAATAATAGTTTATATCTAGTATCTGAACAAGGAGAATCATGAACCTAGGGGTGAACCATCTAAGCAGGTATGTAATCCCTGGCATGTGTGCTAGCTTAAAAAAAAATTGCTCTTATAGTTGCTTTAAAATCGGGCATTTCATTTGTATGATACCACACTTGTGGTCAAGTGATTCGCTAATAAATTAAATTTTGGGGAATGTACTTTTTTAAAATGTACACCTTGATATTTGACAACACATATTTACCATGATTTAATTATCTAGATTGCAGAAAAGGTTGGAAGGAACAGTACAAGGATCCTTCGAGGCATCATGGATCTAAGAAGGTAGAGAATGTACATCTTAAAGGACCAAAATCGAAATTAAAGTAACCCTCCATGCAAACATGGCAGTGCCTATTTACAACACTACCATGAATTAACTATGTTTTGTAAATTCGAAAATTTAATAGTTTGAAATGCGACTTCTCTTTAAAACTTACTTGCATAATGCAGCACATCTTTTCTGCAGGAAATCATAAAATTATCATAATCTAAACCTAATCCTAGAATTTCTTCAATTTATTGGTGAGATTAAGGTTTCCAGGGTGCTGTTGTAAATCATCCACCCAGGCCACACAGATTATTTTGGGTAAACCAGATGTTAGCGTCAGGGTTAATAGCACTGGTCAAATGTAGGTGTTTTAGTCAAAATACAAGGTACTCTATTTTTTTCTTCTGCATATAATTTTGTTGTCTATTCTTAAATGTTTGACATCTTTATCGAATTGCAAAGGGTAGCCCTTTTTAAGAAATATTAAAATAAAATATGTTAATAATTTTTTTTTAATTATGAAAAATATATCAGAAAATCCGCCAAATTTTTTCAAAAAAATCGGCAAAACATTCTAAAAAGTACAGTCAGGATGCCAAAAGAGAAGAGAAAACATTTGTCGTGTCGCAAGTTAGTTTGTATTGCTTGTGGAAACAAGCATCTGAAATGTCTAACCTTATCAGACTCTACGGCTTTGACTGCATTAGTAAAGAAACATGTAGATCAAGAGTTCAGAATCGATTGTTTGTCCAAACCTGAGGGAATATGCCTGACGTGTAAGAAAAACCTTTATAACTTGGAGAAATCCAACCAACTATCAGCAGAAACTCTGAATAACTGGACCATTACTCGGGAGAGGTTTAATCTTATGCCAAGGTTTAAAGGAGATGATAGTGAACCTTGTAAATGCCCTATTTGTATATTAGTCAGTGATAGAAGAATAAATCTTAATATTCGAGATTTACAAGAGTTATTTCTACCGGAAGAAAAAAATGATCTCAGTCCCTCTAAACTATGCGGAAAATGTTTTCAAGAAGTAGGCCCAGGTATCCGACATCCCTGTTCTAAAGAAGATTTGGTGAGCAACCTGAAGAACTTGTTATTCCATAGTGATCAAAAAACGGGAGAACAGGTTATTTCAAAATCTCTTAAAGAACTGAAGAACAATGATGAGCAGACTATTAAGCTTGCAACAATAACAGGAAAGCCAATAAGTCTGAACTTCGAAAAGCATTCAGAAAAAAAGATGATCAAAACGGAGACTCTCTTTAATCTAAAAAGAAAGCATGATCTACCACAAGTTGTAATTGACTCCATAGCTTCAAGTTGTAGAAGTGACTTGGGTAGATCAGCTCTCCAATCAAACTCTCGTGAACTTCTCTTGATTTGTTTTACAAAACGGAGAAAATTGAATTCGAAGAAACTGTTAAGAGTTTGAAAAAAGAAGTCAAAAAGTTAGTTACAAAAAATTTGACATAAGTCCCTGATCCAACAGCTCTAATTCTTCATCATTGTGAGCTTAGTGACTTGGGTGTCATGAAAGCTATTGTGAGAATAGGTATAGATGGGGGACAGGGATCACTGAAGATTATTATGAGTCTGTTTGATCCAGATAATCTTGGTGCCAAAGATGAATTATATTCTGGAGTAAATAAAGTAATTGTTCTTGGATTGGTCAAAGGAGTTTTAGAAAATCATCACAACATGGATATACTCTATAACAAAACTGATCTGAACAGTTTGAAATGTTACCTAGCCTGCGATTTGAAATTACTCAAAATCATTCTTGGTTTGTCTGCCCATGGAGGAATGCACAGTTGTTTGTATTGTGAGGGGAAACTTAATGAGAGAGGAGAATTAAGAACATTTGGTAGTCTTCGAGAGAATTATTGTTCTTACATAGATAATATGAAGGATCACAAGAATGTTATAAATCCTGTTCTGTTGAATGAACCTGATGAAAAACTGGTTTTGGAAGTTGTTCCTATCCCTGAACTTCATTTGCTAATGAATATTGTAACCAACACTGTAAATATCATGAAAGTTCAGCCATCTCTTCAAACTTGGTTTACTGAGAATGGGATTTTTTGGCATGGTTACAATGGTGGAGGTTTAGACGGAAAAAATAGTTCCAAGCTTTTGAAGAAATTGAATGAATTAGATGAATACATAAAACATGATTTTCAAGAATTCCAACCTCTCGTGCTTTTACTGAAAAGGTTTTCAGCAGGTAAAGTTTATAAACCATTTTATGAATTTGTGTAAATATGCTTCAGAAGGAATTGAGCCTTTGCCACAAACTGAAATTTTCTAATCCCTATATTTTTGCATACTGATTATGTAAACCTTTGATATTTCAAACTTAGATTATTTGATCAAACAGAATTTAAAATAAATCTAATGTTTAAGATATTGGGTTGCAAAGATATAAGGATTAGAAAATCAGAGTTGTGACAAATACTCATTCTCATTTGTATTCGATTGACTCAAAGCTATCTAGAATTTAAATCATAAAACACTAGCGATACATAAAAACTTCACTTTAAATGTTTAAATTAAGTAATTTAAAATTATTTATTTAAAGATTAGAAATGCAAGATAGAAAATATTATTTAAATTGAAAATTATTTAGTTGTTGAGGATTGTTTTGGAATGAACCTCTCTCCAACCTATTCAGCTAGCATACGCAAATTTATAGAAACAATTCAGGAAATGCTCTTGGAAATAATTTTATTACAGTGTAAATTGTTTTAAATAAAGTTTCCATAAGATCTAAATTTTAACATTGATAACCAAAGCAAAAACAAGGTTGTGAAGGAATATGTGAAGTAAAAGTTTAAGTTGAATCTCTCGTTTGGATGGAAAGGACACATCATACAATTTCATTTAGAAGAGTTCCTAAACAAGATTCATAAACCACTTGGATTTTTTGCAGAACAAACATCAGAGAGTGTTCACAAGAATATGAAGAAAACTTTATCTAGGTTTTGTGTTTCCGAAACCCACACGTCTCATGGCACCAAACTGCACAAATCTGTTGTAACTTATTCCAGTATGCGAGTCTGATTCCTTAGATAGTTACATTAAGATGTTATTTTGTTTCAATATATTTGTCTAGAAGAAATAAAATCATGCATTTCTCTATATTTATGTATCTTTTAAGGATGCTTTGTCAAATTAAGCGTATTTTAAGGTGAAATAAATATTTTTATTTTTTTGGAATGGGCTACGGCTACAAATTCACTAAAGTTGTCTTACATTCAAGAATAGTCATACAAATTATATGCAGAAGAAAAAAATAGAGTACCATGTATTTTGACTAAAAAACCTACATTTGACCAGTGATAGGTTCATTTACCATCAATGATAATGTAGCCAGAATAGGTAAGCTCCACCCCCTCCCCTTGAGGGATTGACTCAGTGTTGGGAGATATTTGGAAAGTTGTTGATACAATTAATCTCTCTAGGGGAGGTAAGGGAGTGGTTTTCTGTGTTCATATATAACCCTTCCTATATTTAGAAAAGTTACACTGAGAGTGATGAAAGTGTGTCGGGCTCGGATTCTGAGCAAAATCCTTGATCTTCTATAAAGGTTAGTATGAAATATTGTTGGAGACTCAAGTGCAATTATAGGATTGAATACATTTTTGTATGAGGGAGCCTAAAGCTAACCCTAACTCTTACAATTTTATTTTATTTCTGATTTGGTTTATTAGGTCGTCTTTATGGGGGAGGGAGATGTGTTTGTTAAATATAAAATTTCACCTAACAGAATTTCACTTGCTCTAGATTAAAAGAAATTGCTCTTATAGTTGCTTTATAATCCGCTATTTCCCACCAAACCATATTACGTTTCTTACGAAATTTCGTTTTCTGTTTCGTTTCTGTAACGTTACATGAAATGTAACGTTACATAACGTTTTAGAACCGTATTTGAAACGTTTCTGAGTACCAATCCAAATTGTATGTTAATGAACAATTGTATTTGTCAATTATAAATTTCTTAGGTAATTCCTATATGTTAATTAATTCATGCGTCAAATTGTGTAAATTCTAATCTTTTTAAAAAGTTTTTTAAATTTTGTTTCTGAATCGTAAAGTTACGTAACTGATTTAAAAAAAGAAATTTGAATAATACAGCTGATTTTATATCTATATAGATAGATAGATAGTTAACAAAATTTTTGCAAATTATGCGTGAACATCTTGATTATCTCAACCTCCCCCCCCCCTCCTTGCTGTCTGTATTCTGTATAGATACCTGTTTTCACGCTCATATATAGATAGATAGATTTACTTGGTTTCTTTCACTGGTCAGTTTTTGGCAAGGGCGTGGGCAACCCGGCCCACCATAGTGATAGGACAGGTCCTGGGATCGGCGCTTGCAGCTTTTAGGTAGTTTGGGTAGGGTGCAGCGCGCCATGTGACCAGGCGGCAGGCACTGCTGAGTGCAGAGTAACCACAACCAGTCAATCAGTTCAGTAGTCAGTCACTCAGTGTCCAGTAACTCAGTTTTTATTCATGTAGCATCTTCAATCACAACTATATCTCAGATTTTCAATCACATTCAGACAGGGGAAGAAGAACAAAATTAAAAGCAAAGTTTTTTATTATATAAGTCATTTGATTGCCAAGCTGGTAGATCGAACAAAAGTCATATCAAATAATTTAACAAGCAAATCAACATCATAAGCTGGATGCAGGAATTACAGAAGTAATTAGCCAAATATCACTGAATTTAAATGATGTTAAAATATGTTTAGTATTAGTATTTAGGGATTTTTTATATTTACCGTTTATATTTTTATCCTTTTCCTAAATAACTGTGAATATTATCTTTTAAACATCATTAAAAATAGGACTTTAATCTGTTTGTTATAGTTCAGACTTTATTCAGTTTGTTTAGTTTAGACTTTATTCAGTTTGTTTAGTTCAGACTTTATTCAGTTTGTTTAGTTCAGACTTTCATCAGTTTGTTTAGTTTAGACTTTAATCTGTTTGTTTAGTTTAGACTTTAATCTGTTTGTTTAGTTTTGAATGTTTAGTATTAGTATTTTGTGATTTTTTATATTTGCTGTTTATTTTTGAACCCGATCTTGTAAATCTTTGATATTTCAAACTCTGATAATTTGATTTAAAAGAATTCATAGTTGGAAATATCTAAGGTCTACAACATTTGGTTCCAATGATATAGTGATTAGAAAATTAGAGTTTGTGGCAAAGACTCAATTCCTTTATTATAAAATGCTAGTTATCCATGATACTGGATGTTATTTAATAGTGGAGTATTTTCATTGATTTTTTTATTTACTGCACATTTTTAATCTTATTCTTTTCTACAGTACATAACATTACACTGTATGTATGTGTTCTCTTAAATATGAAAAACAAAGACATGATAAATATATACTGTTCTCTACAGATTTAGGATAAGTATTTAGTGTTCTCTATATTATATTATATTATTATATTTAGTGTTCTGTATAGAATATTAAGGTTAGTACTAAGTACTATTTACGTATTAAAGATTTTTTTCTTCAGATTTTTTTTTGCATTTGAACATTTTTAAACAAAATTTGAAAGGTTTTTTATTAATGTTTCACATAACTAAAATGTTAATAGTTCAAACTTTTTACAATCTTAAAACATTTCTGGGAAACGATACTGGAAAACGTTTCAGTAACGTAAAAAGTGGTTCGTTTTACGTAGCATTTACGTATCAGGAAAACGAAGCCATAACATAACGCTACCTTACATAACGTTTCTGTAACGTTCTAGAAACGAAATTTGGTTTGGCAGGTTTATTTGTATGATACCGCACTTAAGGTCAAGTGAGTCGCTAACTTATTAAAAATAGGAGAATGAAGTTTTAAAAATGTATACCTTGAATATTTGACAACATATTTTCCATAATGTATTTTATATTTATCTAGAGAACGGAGAAGGTTGGAAGGAAGACTGCAGACAAGGGAAAGAAGAGTGCAGAGATGGATGGAAGAAAGTGACCCTTTTTCGAGGGGGATGAAAGTCAGTCCGACTTTGATTCAGATGAATATCTTCAAACTTCTATGGTTAGTATGAAATATTGTTGGAGACTCAAGTGCAATTGTAGGATTGAATATAGGTGGGGTTATTCTGAAACATAATAGAACTCTGAGATTTTGATAAGTGGCTAGTTTTAGTATTTTTATTGTTTGATCTATTTCTCAGGGTCGTCGTTATGGGGAATGGAGAAGGGTTGTACCTTTAGTTCCCCTGTGGTTATATGATTTTTATTTGTATTTAGAAAGGAAGTAGCAAGAATCTTAATCTGGATTCTCAGTCAGAGCTTCAGGGTTCAGCTCGTAAGGTTAGCATTACTAATTGTCCCATAGGAAAAATAATGATTAACTTTTTAAGTTCCCACTCTGGAAAAGATTTGTGAATTGCCACAGTACTTAACATAAGTGGTTCTGAAAGTGTAATTTTTAAATGGATTTAAACTTTAAATATTTTGTTTTTTTTAGAAACGAAAGATAGAGGCTGAAATCTCAGAGTTATGGTTAGAATTGGTGAAAAATTATTTATGTAAGAATTTAATATATGGTACATATGTAATTCCTAAATCTACTTTTGATGCATATCTTTCTACAAGTCATTGGCAAATCAATGCTTCATGCGATTAACAAAAATCATATTATTAACCAAACCAAATAGCTAAGGAAAAAAAGGAAGCAAGATGAGCCCGCGTAAAATAAGTGTTCACTATGGTTTACAGGGTTACCTATAGTCAAGTTTTTAAGACAATGGCTCAACACAAAACATTGGGGTGTATGACTTTTAATTAATCTTGAGCAGAACAAAATAATAGAATAAATTTGATAACAAACTGGAAATAGATTTATTGATATTTCGTTTTTATTTGTATACATGAGCTTGTACCCACAACCCTTATCCAAAAATAAATTATTAAAGTTATAAAACTTTTGATGCATATGAATTTAACTGAAGGGGCCAAGCAAACTATTGACCTTCTATCTATAGTTTTGAACTGGCCTCTGCAATACATAAATTAAATATGTTGTATAATAATTGCATTATGTATGATAATTAAAGTAAAAATTGAAATTGAGTTCTTATCCCATGGAAACATATAAGTTTGAAGTTACCTACAATGTCTGAATTGCTTTATACACCCTTGTTAGGATTATTAGGATTCTTACAATTAATCCCCACCAGCAAACCCCCCCCCCCCCTGCCCAATGGACAATTTGCTGTATAGGCCCATATTAAGATTATATCTTCTATTACCACAATTATATTTACTTGTAGAATTACTTTTAATTTTTGTTTAGAGATGCTATAAAAGGTATTCAGATATTTATGATGAAATCACAGTAAGTTATCTTTAAAATTTTAAGCTTTTAATTATTGTTCCAACCCCCAAAGGTGTGTTATCTTAATTGCTATCTGTATGTCTTGAAGAAAATTAAGCAGTTCTGAGCCTCTTGACCAATTTGTGTAATCAATAAAATGTAGCAAGAAAAGAAAAAATAAAAAAATAATAATTCTTTGAAATTGAAACTGTCAAATTTAAAATATACGAAAGCATTTTCCAAACCAGTGCTTAGGATCCATTCAATTTTGATGCAGATCTGGATCCAGGATCTGCACTGTTAAGAAATGAATCCAGATCCAAATCCGGATCTGGATCCAGGTTATTTCTTAAAAATTAACTTAATTTTTTTAACAAAGCATAATTTTCAAATGTTATATCTTTTTTTTTGGCTTAATTTTATGTTAACACTTAATGAACCATTCAGAAATCAGGATATCTGTATAATCTTTCTTTTTTCAAGAGTTCAGATTTGGATTTTTAGAGAAAAAAATGTCCCCTTGGATCCAGATCCGTAGATCCACATATTTTAGCGGATCTGGATTCAGGAAGCCTAAATCTTGCGGATCCAATGAATCTGGGTTCGGCTCCTAAGCACTGTTCCAAACTATACACTGTGATTGTCAATTAATTTTATCTTGGGCTTTTTTGCTTTTGTTTTGTTTTGCTTTTAATAAAAAGTTGGTACAATCTGTTTAGAAAGGATGAGAGTGAAAGGCATGAGGAAGTGGTGCAGAAGCTGGCTGAGTTTAACCTCTCAAAAGACATTTCCCGAAGGACCAGTGCTAAGATTAAAGGAAGTTGTTCCTGCTTATTGCCTAAAAGTTTTTAAGAATGGCTTAATTCAAAATAACCTTGAAAGTTCTGTTGGAAATGGAAAAATTAAATTAGCTAATTTTAAACCTACCTAAATTAATTCTAAATATGACATGGATCTGATTGGATTGGATTGGATTGGATTGGATTGGATTGGATTGGATGGGATGGAATTGGATAGGATTGGATTGGATTGGATTGGATTGGATTGAATTGGATTGGATTGGATTGGATTGGATTGGATTGGATTAGATTGGATTGGACTTTAGTATGAACTAGCTGAAGGGCCTGGCGTTGCCCATGGGGAAAAAAATTGAAAACAAAATTTTGGAAGAAAAAAATTTGATTTTTAAAGCTTAATGCACTCCCGGGTCACCCATGAGTGTCCACAAAAAATGTCAGCCCAATCGGTTCAGCCGTTTGGAGGGCTATAAGGAACATATAT
This sequence comes from Eurytemora carolleeae, assembly GCF_000591075.1. NCBI lineage: Eukaryota > Metazoa > Arthropoda > Copepoda > Calanoida > Temoridae > Eurytemora > Eurytemora carolleeae. The sequence goes on along the minus strand of NW_019397902.1, from coordinate 28,564 downwards.
ATGAATGTCTTGTTTTACTATATAGATTAATCGATTTTATTTAACTTTCAAGTTATATTAAGCTTTTAAAAATGTATGCATAAAAGTTCTGTTGAACTTTAATTTATTAACATATTAACCTATCAGAAATGATCGTTGTGGAACCTTTGCATAACATTAAAACTGTTATTAATTTTAAAAATTTTTATTTCCCTCTGATACTCCTCGAAATTTATCATGTTGTAGGGGAAGTTTTTTTTCTTTGCGTCTTTTCCATTGTTAGCCAGTTGCTTAAAATGCACTTTTTCTATTTATGTATTAGTTAATGATTGGGTAAAAAAAACAAATACAAATATAATTGAATTTAATTTCATTGAAAATGTCTCATATAGTTATACAAGAAACAATTGACAGTTTTCATTTCACATTGTATTTATACTTCTACCCTCTTTCCGGATGCTAAGAAAATGTTGAAATGTTTTTGGATATATTTATGTTTCGATGATTTTAATAAACTTCCATGTGTGATGAACTCTAATTCTTAATTTTAACATTGGTTTTAGGACATCTCATAGATAACAAAATCATGGCTAGGCCATTTAATAGACAGATAATATCAAATACAGAGAAGAATTAATAAATTAATTAAATGTCCTGTCTATGAAATGACCTGATTATGAAATGTCCTGTCTATGAAATGATTGGTCTATGAAATGTCCTGTCTATGAAATCTCCTCTCTATGAAATGACCTGATTATGAAATGTCCTGCCTATGAAATGTCCTGTCTATGAAATGTCCTGTCTATGAAATGATTGGTCTATGAAATGTCCTGTCTATGAAATCTCTCTATGAAATCTCCTCTCTATGACATGACCTGTCTATGAAATCTCCTCTCTATGAAATGACCTGTCTATGAAATCTCCTCTCTATGACATGACCTGTCTATGAAATCTCCTCTCTATGAAATGACCTGTCTATGAAATCTCCTCTCTATGACATGACCTGTCTATGAAATCTCCTCTCTATGAAATGACCTGTCTATGAAATCTCATCTCTATGAAATGACCTGTCTATGAAATCTCTTCTCTATGAAATGACCTGTCTATGAAATCTCCTCTCGATGACATGACCTGTCTATGAAATCTCCTCTCTATGAAATGACCTGTCTATGAAATCTCATCTCTGTGAAATGACCTGTCTATGAAATCAGCTCTCTAAGAAATCTGTTCTCTATAAAATGACCTGACCTGTATATAAAATGTTCTTATATAAAATGTCATTAAACTAATGTTTTAGAACCTGTGCCTAAGACATTGGTAGCCTTCAATGCACAACTTGGGAAAGACTCGAGGGTTAATTTTCTGGTAAGGATTTGTCTTTTTGCATGAAATTTACAAATTTAGCTTAAAAATGCTTTAAAATGTCTGGTGGAATGGAGAAATATATTTATCAAAAATAAATACCTCTGAATTTTTTCTTCATTTAATGCAAAAAGTTCTTGTGTTATTGGTATAATTTTGATTAGGATGAAAAAATAATACATAAATTTAAATAGTTACCAAATCTAAATAAAAAAATTTATTTAGAAGCAAATGAGTAAATTCTCAAGTAACCGGCCATCTGTCTCTATAGAGGAATTTCTAATGAGCATCTCAACCACCAGAGAATTGGCGAACTACAGTAAACTTAGAAGAAATAAGAAAGGAGCAAAAGTACTGAAGTTGTAATTTTTGATAGTTTTCCTAACATCTACCACGCAATGTTAGGTAACAGTTTATTTATCTTCATATGGACTAAAAGCTTATCTATCTTCACAAAAGTCAGTTGTTCATTGCTTTTATTTAGTCTACTAATAGCTGCTTTGGTTGATTGATTTTTGACTATAAAACGACCCTAGGTTAAATTTATCTAATTTTAATTTAATACCTAATTTATGGTGTGTGGTCTTAGCCGCAACCACATTGGCGCACACAAGTCTTAAACTGTACAAAAATTCTAATTATTATGTTGAAATTCCAATTATTAAATAATTTGGATTTTACTTTATTATACATGTTGATATTCATGAATGAATTATTTTGAATAAATGCATATATCTCAACCTATTCAGATGTGTTCTCTGTCCCAGGAGTGGAAGGATGTACAGTGGAGAATGTCAAGGCACAGCTGGGTGATGTTTTTAAGCATATTAAGGTTAAGACAAACAAAATCTTCATGAAAAACTGTAAAAAAATTACTCATTTAAATTGGCACATTAAACTTATTATGGAAACTTTTTAATCAATTAACACATTAAACTGTATAGGTAAAACCTGATTCAGCTCTAGTTCCTCCTCCTGGCGGGCCTGCTCTACCTCCAGGTCATGCTCCTGGCCTGCCTGTTCCTGATGGGCCTGCTCAAGCTCCGGATTTTGCTCCCGGCGGGCCAACTCAAGGTCCAGCTCTTGCTCCTGGTGCGCCTACTCAAGCTCTAGATCCTGCTCCTGCTGGGCATAATGAAGCTCCAGGTCATGCTCCTGCCGGGCCTACTCAAGGTCCTGCTCCTGCCGAGCCTGCTAAATGTTGTATTCCGGATTGTTTGATATATGAGTGAACAGTCCCTTGAATCCAACAGGAAGCCAGATGAGTCAGTACATCCCGGACCGCTGCAGCGTAGACACAAGTCGCACTGCACATAGCCGTCCAGGGACCTGTGCTACATACCGTGCACAGACAGCTTACAGAGAGAACCTTTCTGAACGAGAGAGAAGAAGATGACGATGAACCGTGTTTCAGTCATAGTGCGGAACCCTGCCTATATCGAAGAACTAGATGGAGAAGATGTTGATCCAGCATGCCTTGCTCCTCTCATAAGTGGAAACACTCCAATTGTCATTGTTCCTGCTTCAGAGGACGAAGATGTAGCTGAGGAGGTTGTGGAAGATGGAGATGAAGATCCTGATGAGGAAGATCTGCCCAAGATGATGCAGAACGTCATTGAAGAGCTAGAGGAGCTTAATAGAGAAGTGATCCAGGGCTTACAAGGATTGGACCAGGAGCTAGATAGTATAATGTCCCTTAGGGACACTAGCTCACAGCAGCCTACTGATGTCCCCAACGTCGATGTATGGGACACAGGGAAGGCTATAGAGCAGGAGTACAGGTTGCACCCCGACCCTACAATGATGGAGGTCAGGGACAGGTTGTCCAATCAGGTTTGGGATCTGCTTCAGATATTACAGGAGCAGGTTGACCAGCACACCTACAATAATAAGGATATGAAGTTGATTGAAGGACTGAGAACTATATTAGTCCTACACTCCAGACTCGGTGTCCTGACTGATACAGTGCTTAACCGTCAAGCTAAGAGACCTTAATAATACCAAGGGATTTAGAGCTAATGTTGTGCTATTATTATTATGTACATGATATATCAGTATGCACTTATAAATGTGAGATTGAATGTATCAATAAATATACTTATACTTGTGAATGATTTTATTACTAGGGTGTTATTTATGTACGTGCATTTAAACATATAAAGCTATCTCGATATATGGAGATAGCTGAAGTATTGTAATGCCAAGTACAAATATATATATATGACAGCGCATGAGGAGTTGGGCCCGCGGAATAGGTCCAACCCGAGCTGCAACGTCAACAGGTTACACACATGATAGATATAAACAGGTTCAAGTATTTGTACAAATCTTATTAAGTGTAGATTTTAGATACCAGTTCAATGCACGTATTTGTGGTTCCCAGATACCACATAAAGCTCTAGTTCCTGCTACTGGCAGGCCAGGTCAAGCTCCTTGCGGGCCTGCTCAAGATCCAGATCATGCTCCTGAGGACAAGATGAGAGATGAAGAGATATCTGACGAGATAATGTCAAATGACGAGGTCGATAGTGAGGTTGAATGCATGAGTTCTGAAATCGAAGAAGAAGATGGTGATGGTGAAGAAGATGGTGATGGTGAAGAAGATGGTGAAAATGAAGAAGATGGTGATAATGAGGAAGATGGTAATGATGGTGAGCAAGATGGTAATGATGGTGATGATGATTTGTTTAACTAAACCGACTCAGGTAATGACAGGGAAATATGTCTAATTTATTGAATTGATCTTTTTTCAGCAGAATGAATATTTTGCCTCTTTTTGAGGAATTGATTATGCCTACAATAATTAGTAAATCTATGGGCAATGTCAGTAATTTTCCTTAAACAAAATTCAATACCAAGCAGGGGAAATGGTGTCCGTAACTTTGATGAAATTATAATATAAACCTGGGCAAGGCCAGTTTTCTAAGTTAAGATTAATTTTCAACAAATCTTGAATTCAGGTTTGAATTGAGAATTATTTTGCCTAAATCTTTTGGCACAAAGCAAGAAGTATGATGTTTCCAGGATTTATATCCAGAGGTAACGCTCATATTTGTACACACTGCAAAAAGTGCTACATGCACAATAACACACAGACACACACAACGCACAAACATACACACTGAGTACACACATACGCACAGAGTACAAACACACACACACACAGTACACAGACAGATTTCACACACAAACCAAGTACACACATAGTACAGAAACGAGTACACACACACAGAGTACAGACACACAGAGTACAAACACAGACACAGAGTGTAAACACACACACACACACACAGAGAGAGAGAGTACACTCACAAAGTACACACAGAGAACAGACACACAGAGTACATACACACACACGCACTGAGTACACACACACAGAGTAGACACACAGAGTACACACACACAGAGTACAGACACACCAAGAGTACACATGCACAGAGTACACACACACAGAGTACACACACTACACACACACACAGAGTACACACACACAGAGTACAGACACACAGAGTATATACACACACATTACACACACACAGAGTACAGAAACACAATGATGGAAAGTATCTCCAGGAAATTTTGAATTTCTTAACATAAATTTATAATGAAATTTTTATAAGCAATAGAAACCCTCTAAAAGTTGTTTCAGAATTGCCCGTAGTTTCTTTTCCATTTATAAAAAATTCTAGACTTGCTTTACATTATAAAATTTTCCATTACCCTCAACGTAGAAAAGTGATTTTTATAGCAATCCAATAAAATTCAATTATTTTCAACCTAGTCATTTTGAGCCAAAGATGTTGGAGCAAGGCACAAGGAAAACAATCTTCTTTTAACCAATTCTTGAGGAAAAAACAAACAGCAGAGGGGATTTATCAGTTTCTTAGTTCTCATCTTCAAGCAGAACTGGAACCAGAACCAGATCAAGTGTTTGTTCCAGACCCTGAACCAGGGCCAATCCAGACCAGGAACCAAGACCTGATCCAGACCCAGAACCAGAACCCCATCCAGATCATGCTGTGTGGCTTGTTATTTCATACCCATGCCTTGTTTAGGAGAACTCCTGAACAAGGCAGATGTTAGAGGTTTGTGATTAGTAATTAACAAAAAATCTCTACCTTCCAACATGAAGCTGAAGTGTCTGATAGACAGATAAGCAGCCAAGAGTTCTCTGTCTAAGACGGAATACTTCCTCTCTCCTTCTGAAAACTTCCTGGAGAAAAAAACTAATGGACACCAGGCATCGTCAATCCTCTGTTGCAGCACAGCACCCACATAAGAATCTGAGGAATCCACGACAATAGAGATTGGAGTTGATGGATGAGGATGGGTCAGCTCTGGAACCTTGATGAGGGGATACTTGGTGTGGCGGAAGGCAGCCTCGTGGTCGGGAGTCCAGGTGAGATTCTTGCCAGGGCTTTTCAGAGCATCAGTTAGAGGAGCTAGCACCCTAGCAGCCCCCTGAAGAAATTTCCTGTAAAAATTAATCATACCAAGAAAACTTTGAAGAGCAGGCTTGTCAGTTGGGGCAGGGAACTCAGAGATTGCATTGCTGCTGTATGCTTGACTAGGGGAGAGCAACCAGTAGTAGACAAGAGATAACCCAAGAACTCTATCTCAGGAACCGCAAACTCACACTTGGGCAGGCCCGACAGAGGAGGGGGACTTGACGCAGATGATCCACATGCTGCTCTAGAGTGCTACTCTTAAGTGAAACAATATGGTAGATCACCGAGGATAGAGTCCATCATCCTCTAAAAGGTGTTCCCTGCATTCCTGAGGTCAAAGGGTAAATTTATAACTTTATTACTAATTAAATTATACTTTGAAAATTTAAATTATTGAAAGTAAATATATAATCGAGGTGACGTGGCAGAAATTGCTCATCTTGCCGCATCTTCATATCCAGCTCTAGTCTAGATTGTCTTCTGCCACATATGAACCATTTTGAAGAATATAAAGTAAACAGTAATGATGAACATGAAGTTCCATACTTTGTCACTTCTGGTCTCACAGATGATTATCTTTTAAAATTAGTTAAGGATGCACTGGAAATCGAACAAAAAAGTCCTTACACTGATGTAAATAAATATGGATCTTTTGTTCTAAATATGCTGAGGTCAATTTCAAACAAGAATGTAGACCTTAACAGTGTTGGATTTAAAATTAATCCTCTTGTTTTAGGCGCAAATCCTTTGCTAGTAATGAAATGAGGTATCATCCTGATGAGAAACACTTTTGGAGTTTTTTCAAACTAATGTATGGGGAGAAGGGGATAAGAACTCTTCGTGGCCTAGGAAATTATGGAACCAACACTGTGGGAAAACAAAATCCTGATCAATGTAAGATTGCAATTCCTTCCCTGACAGAGAAAAAAAAAGACTCCACAGACATGAGCAATTTCCAGGATTTATTGATTCATGTCTTGACCTTTTACAAACTTCAGGAATAAATGAGGTAAATTTAGCAATTGAGGAGAAATCATTGTCACCTGAGATGAGATCTTAAAAGCTTAAACCCGACTAAAACCCGGGCTTTGCGTCTGCTTAGACCCAAGTAAAGCTCAACCCTGGACTCGGAGTCTTTTGCTTGACTTGAGCTTATGAAGAACCGTTCAAGTTGGTTTTTCACTCTTCTTGAGTTGGGTCTTTCATAGACCCAGGATCATAAAATTTGCAGAAACTGTTATCTATATATAAATTTGGCTTGTCTGTCTGTCTGTTTGTATCCAATAAACCTCAAAACGGCTGAACCGATCGGGCCCAAATTTTTTGTGGGACATCTAGGGACCCAGGGAAGGTTTATGAATGATTAAAATTTTAAATATTTGTCTCCATCAAAATTCGATCGTCATTAAATTTTTTGTGAAAATCCGCGAAATATTTTTGTTTTTGTTTTACGATGTACACAAAGAGAACATGTTCACAATTAATTTAGAAGATGGGCACGAACGCCCTCTAAGGCTAGTATTTGTAAATTTAAGAACTTGGAAATTGTTTCGTATTTACGTTTTTTACAATTTTACAGCTTTTGACTCGGACGAGGGGATTGACGACCTATAGCTTTCTACAGAACCATCTAGACGATGCTAATTTTTTGGCTGAAAAGGTAAAAAATAAACCATTTTATTTTTATTTGTAAAACAGTTTCATTCTTACTGAAATATTACTGAAATATACAAAATTTATTTACAATTTTTTCCAAGATTCAATTAAAATGTATTATAAACTGAAAGGTCTAATTAAAGATAGGCATCGTTTTTTACCCAACAAGTATCCCCCCCCACCCCACACCATTGCTGAATGATTTTTTTAAAGAACCTATGTACCAGTAAAATTGTGAACGCTTCTTTCAAAAACTCCTAGCATAGTGGAACAGTATTATTTTTAAGAACTTTAGGTGAAAGAAAATGAGATATTTGTTTCAATATCAATACTTTTATAATAAAATCTTTGATTCTGCAGACCTCTGATGTTGTGGAAGTTTAGAGGGACAACTTAAGCGATCCAGATGAAGATGTTTTTGGAGCCCATACAAGACATTTAGTGAAGAGGAAGGAGAAAGGAAAGGGAAAGTCCACTAGTCCTCTAAGTGCCAACGTTAACAGGGCGGGGGTGCCCCCGCCAAGTCCTGTAAGAAGAGGAAAAGGGGAGATGGAGATGATGAAGACGAAGACGAAGAACAGGGACAGAGAGTTGGTATAAGATTAAACCCCGAGGACTTGACTGATTATGTTTATATACAAAACTTCAGGTTCAATAAGAACCAAATTCATCCGCTAGGGTCTCTCTTAGGATTAGATGCTAATGACAACCCAGAAACCCGTGGCAATCCCCTCACCCCCTTTCTTCAAGTCTGTATTGCTTTGCTGACATTTGCAGGAGACAACAGACAGAGGATTTTTGGATTATGTGGTGGAATTTCACAATTTGTGGCCCGTTAAATCAATTATAAAGGTCACCAATGCAGTTCTTACTTTGCGACCGAGGTTTTTAAGAATGCCGTCTGCAAGTGAAAAGCAGGAAGTTGCTGCTGACATGATGGACAGGTTTGGTCTCCCTGGTTTTGCATATGGAGTTGATGGTATGGTTGCAGTATTTAATGCAAAACCTCGAAGCATTGCTCCTGGAACACCAGCACAAAACCACTGGACTAGGGATATATTTTTTTCAAATTACCCCCACCCCCAAGTTATTTATTGCATTTATAATTCTAAAATTGACAATTAACCTAGAAAGTATTATTTTTCAAACTTCCAACATGACTGTAATTAATTTGAACAATATACTGCTACAGGAAGCAGAAGTATGCCATAAATGTGCAAGTAATTGGAAATGGCAACCGCATTTACGATGTTGATGTTGGATATCCCGGATCTGTTCATGACTCAAGGATCTGCAAACGATCGGTTGCAAAGAGGATTGTAGAATCTGATCCAGACTTTTTTATTGCTGGAGATATTATTGCATATCCTATCTCAAGGTATTTGATGAAACCATACCCTATCCACGATGCTCACCACGACAGTTTCAAGTGATGGTTTAACTTTCAGCTATCCCAGATCCGATCTGTTATGACCAAAACATTGTTCAGCCAATGGAAGGGTAGATGGACCTACAAAACAAACATGAGGTCCCATCTACAGCTCTCGCAGAAGATCATAATTTCCATCTCCATCCATTTATCAAGAAGGAGTGGGAGGGACAGGCCACTTCAGCGCCATGTGAAGTGCCCACAATTAGTTCAACTCTCTGCCAGGGAAATCCTTCAAGATGGGAATAGGCAGCATGAGATAATAACTCAGGAGATGCAGCCTATTTAAATCTACATCTAATCTGATCTAAATCAGAATCAAATTTATTATTGTTTCAATAAATATTGCATTATGTCTAAATCCAACTCTTTATTTTAATTTTCGACTGTTTTGTTTAGATCTTGTCAGCTGCTTTTACGGGCGGATTTGTAGTAAGCTTTTGGTTTGGTTTGGTTGAATCATTAATTCTGTTCAACCCATTAGAAGCCATCAGGTCTAGTCTTCAGCCCAACCTAAGACTCGGGTTTATACATAGACTCAAGTCTTCCTTACCCAGATAGCCAAATTGCGCAAAAAGAGCGCAAATTAAACATCACTTTTCACATTTTTACGTAGAGATTTTGGTTCTTTTTACATCATGAAAGACGTAAAATCGCACACTTAGCTATGCAACTTTATTGGTTTTAGTATACGTAAAATTTACGTAATAACATTATACAAATTTACGTCGAAAATGCGCATTATTTTTTTCTCAATAAACATGTCAGCTCTCTTTCACCAAAAACTATGCTAAATCTAAGCGAATTTGATGCATGCAGATATGCCATCAATCCCTGCAGTTGGATGAATGGATACAGTAAGTATCTCTCTCTAAACTGATTCCTTACATCAGGGAATACAATTTAACACAGAGATTACTGCTTCTAGCTTTATAATTATAAGGAGTTATAAAAGTTATATAAATTTTTCTGATAGAAAATTCAGTGCATTTTCCTAATAAAAATGTTTTTTTAAAAAAATTAAAAATAATTTAAAACCTTAATCTTGACTTCTAAATGATATACTTTTAGTAAAAAATTTAATCTGTACCTTTTTACTTTTTTTAAATTTTACATAAAACAAACAGAGACACCTAGCGGTAAAATTTGGTACTAAAAACCAGTGTGCTATGTAGCGCTTTGAATTCTCTGCCCAATTAGCCCCCCCCCCCTTCCCACTCTTATCTACAAATCACATGGCTTTCTATTTAATATAACATTATATATTGCTGCACTCTGCACTGCAGTGCACACACACCTAGGCCACTCAATTCTTCAATATTTAAAACACTCAAAACATATGCGTAAAAAGAGAGCAATTTTTACGCAATTTTAATGCTAACAAAGACCATTTAAATTCTTTTTAAAAGTTTATATTTTCAATTTATTTTGGAAAATGCAATATATGCCGTATCGAAAATTTTAAATATTTCACAAATAATTTAGATTTAGAGTTTTAGGCAATTACGCAAATTGAGCGTATTTTTACGCAATTTGTATACCTGAAATAAAATGATACATATCTCCACAAATTCATGATATTTTTACTTAAAATATTATGCGTTTACGATGCTTACGCAATTTGGATAGCTGGGTAGATTGGGTTTTACTTTTAAACTCTCATCTCAGGAGTGAGACTAGTAGAACCAGACGTGGATAAAAATGAAAATCTGTATTATGTTGAAGGGGATGTCACCTGTGCAATACCTTCTATTAACAGAAACAAGGAGGATCTTTTCTACAATTTAAATCATTGGCATAGAATCTCCCTGTCCAGTTCACTTAGAGATTCATTTCTATACATATCTTCTTTGTACAATCAACTTCATCGAGCAAAGATTAAAGATGAGAGATGTGAAAAGTTTAAAAGGTTTGAAATCCAAGTTAAGAATTAATTCAATCTCAATATCAAGGGAATCTACAAATATATCAATTATCAACAGCAGTATTCATGATGTACTTGATCTTAAAGGAAAATTCAAAAAATATGGTTTGCTTAATAAGACTAAGTTTCCAACAGTGCAGGAGGATGTGGATCTTGAGCTGGACACCTTGTTTGACCAATCAATCAATTTACCAATTAATCAATCATTCGATCAATCAATCAGATCAGAAAATTATAAATTCTCAAGATATCTACAGACTGGCAGGGCTCAGTATACTAGTTTCATGTAGGAGTGCTTGGAAGAGTTTGTTAACTAAGCTCAATGGAGATATTGTAAATATAAGATGATTCATTGAAACTGCATTGCAAGTCATGAAACTTGGTGAACTTTGAATTTCATATTAAAAAACGGAACACATATTTTGTGTATAACAGGATGATATTGGAGGGTGCATCATGTTTTCACTTCAAGTTGAAGCCTTTATGCGTTACAGGGCATTACAAACACGTGAAAATACATCCTTATCTCAGAAATACAAATACTCTTCAAATGTCTGGCGCTTTGAACACCTTTACTTCTCCGTCCTGCGATCTAGCGGAGTTATTGCAGAATTTAGGATGAAGGTGTTGGGTTATTTAATCATTTGAATAAATGATATGATTAAATTGGAAGATTTTCTAGCTAAAAGGAAGGAGAATATGTTTGCGGAGTAGCTGGGCATACATTTGAGGAATTATTGTCACACTTTTTTCGAATTGTCATAAGTAAACTTGTCAATTTCTCTGAATAGTCTGGAAAATATAATTTGAAACTCATAAAAAACTGTAAGCATAATCCAGGGTATCTTAATTAACTGTTAGAACAAGTTATTTCTTTATCAATTCTGTCAAGCTAATCACCCAAGATGTGTAGAACCATCACAATACTGTAAATATTTCTTTTCATCAGGTAAAATAAAAATGAGAGTAGAAAAAATTCTTGACAACAGAACTTCCTAATCTCTGTTGATAAGTTATTGAAGAATTGGGCTTACGTTTATAATTCTTAATTTATCAACATGTGAACAATAATTTTTTCAAAAAGATTATTATTTTTGAGGGGGGAGGCTGTTACAAGAAGATTTAATGCATGTTATAAAGTATATTATCAGTCTGTCTTGCTGCTTTCGTCAAAATGTCTTACAATACATGGTTTTCTGAAATAAATGAATTTTTGGGTTAAAAGGTTCAATGAAGGTTAAAAAAAGTTGTCTTTTGATGTCCCATTTCTAAGTTTTTCCCTTAAAGTATCAGAAATCACCTCTGCTGGGGGACAATATACCCCTGGTGGGAAATCATTCTCTATTAAAAAAATGATGCAAATTTTCAGTTACCCAGCTAAGCAACTTGCCAACTGCAGCTCCTCTTAGCTCCAAAATTGATAAAATCGTATCCTGAGCCATCCTTACCAGAAGGATGCGAATTGAGCTTGGAGATAGATTTTGATATCTACATTCCCGTAACCCGAAACATTGACAGGTACCATGCACATAATTATGTAGAAGGAATTAGAAATGTAATGCAACCTTGTAATTTGCTCTCCCATGGTGGGGAAATGATATTCAAAATGGGAAAAAGAATTATTTTATATGGAAGAGGGTCAAAAGAGATGTTATATATATTTATTATTATTGAATTGGATTTTTAATTTTTTGGTTAAAATACAAGGTGAGTAAAAATACCTGGATTATTGATTTTTTTACAAATATTTCAAAAATTTAGTTTTGTTTTGAGTTTGGGCATATGAATAACAAAATAAGTTGAAAACTAAATTTCAAACATACTTTTGGAATATTAAAAAAAATCATGAAACTATTTGTTTCAATGAAATTTTTAGAACACTTTATTTTAAAAAATGTTTATTCTGTATTCTTCCAAAATTTCATTAAAATTCATTAAAAATTAAATGAGATATACCATAAAATCTGCAAAAATTTGCTTTTTTGAGGGACTGTGGACACCAGGAAACTTATAATTAATGTCTTGTATAATTTCATATTAAATCCAGCTAACATTCGCTCTCCACCGTGTTTTGGTCTCCGCCATGTTGTATGTGCGATAGCAGAGAGGTCTCTCTACCTCCATAGTATGTACTCCATGTCCCCTCCACAGTAAGTGCTATGGCGAAGAAATTACTACACCTCCATAGTATATACTCCAGATTTCCGCTATATCTCCTCTTTCTTAGGTGCGATGGCGAAACATAGAAACATACATATAAAGGGCAAAAATGAAAATTACAGAACATTTTTCTGATAATTTCTAGTTAAATATATACTCCAAAAAAAAAGATGCACTCTGAATGAGGAACATAATGACCCAGAAGTTGAATGCACAATGTGCCTGAAAAAATTTGTGTAAGTTTTTTTTCTTTTCAATTTCATTGTAAGAAATATTTTTTCTTTAAACTACAACCCCTCCCCCCTTGGTTCATTGTCCTGTAATCCCCATTAAATATTTCCATTTTTTCCTCATTTAAGTTTGAACTTTTAACATGTTCTTGAAAAATACAATTTTATAATTGTAGGCGCCGTGAAGCCTAAAGAGGCATATGCAGTACCACCATGCTTCAGAAGCCAGCTCACCTCCAACCTCCTCGCCTTCAGGGGTTTATATTCTTACTGTAAGTTGATTTCCCTCCCCCCCCCTCATATTAATCTATATATAAATTTGGCTTGTTTGTCTGTCTGTTTGTTTGTCTGTTTGTTTGTTTGTATCCAATAAACGTCAAAACGGCTGAACCGATCGGGCCCAAATTTTTTGTGGGACATCTAGGGAGCCCAGGGAAGGTTTATGAATCATCAAAATTTCAAATATTTGTCTCCATCAAAATTCGATCGTCATTAAATTTTTTAAAATTTTGAAAATCCGCGAAATTTTTGGTGAAAATCCGCGAATTATTTTTGTTTAGTTTTACGATGTACACAAAGAGAACATGTTTACAACTAATTTAGAAGATGGGCGCGAAGCGCCCTCTAAGGCTAGAAAGAAGGGCGCGAAGCGCCTTGAATTTCTAGTAAGTTAAAAAGCAGTAAAACTTTCTTGTTTACAGGAAAATGTTTTTTTCAAGTTACTACCAAGAACAAAATGTTGACGGACAAATTAGATTTTTCTACGTTTTTTCACCTTTAAGTTTCCATTTGAGGCGGATTTTGTCATAAATTTCAAATTTTTATAATTTCTCCATTTTGTGGAAAGTGAATTCAACTCGTTAAACTTTTTTTAATTTTGTTTTGTTTTCCAGTACACTTGTAACAAAGAAAATTCAATCTCAATTACATTTCCTATTTAGGGAAAAGAATCAGATTTAGATTGAAAACTTTTTATTCTATTGATTTATCAGATACTAGAAAATTCAAACCAAATTTTCCCTTTTTGGTCAAAATTTGATTTCTGATACTGCCAAGTAACTAAGAATCTACATCAAGGCTCTCCTCCTGTCTTCTCTGTTCCAAGCTCTTCATCAGTATCCTCTCCTACACTTTCATCAACACCCTCTTATATCCACATAAACTTCTGGTACTTCTGGTATTTATACACTTTCGTTGTCTGGTTTAAATACACCTCTTCAATCTGGAACATTTACTCTAACCCTCACTGAACCCACTCATTCTGTTACACCCACTTTAACTGATCATTCATATCACCACACACCTGCTTTCTCTGGTAATTCTGGTCCTGTAACACCTGTTTTTCTAGTAACTCTTCTGGTAAGTCTGGTACTGTAACATCTGCTTTCTCTGGTAATTCTATATAATTATTATTAATTAATTGTTATAATGAACCCGTGTCAAGTAAGATATTTTGTAAAATCTCTTTCAATATTAATAGCAGCCAGTTCTATTTTTGAATGTAGACTCATTTGTTAGGAGCAGGATATGAAGTCAGATTGTCAATATCTCTTTCCGGAGTCTTGGAACCTCTGAACGAGGCCGGAGATAAAAAAAATCGGAGCCAACTTCGTTCTGTAATTATTTTATTTTCAAGTCAAATTTTTCATAAATGTTTGAAATGTAGTATGTATAAAATCAGTGGTTAGGATCCATTCAGTTTTGATGCGGATCCGGATCCTGGACCCGCACTGGAAGAAAAGGATCCGTTTCCGGATTAGTGGATCCGAAATATTTTTCGGATCCGGATCCAGATCCTAAGCACTATTTAAAATTTATTTTCTAAATTTGAAGGTTTATTTATTACTTATTAATTAACACTGAAAAAAAATTTTGACGTTTGGTTAGATTTTTTTTTTAGTAGAATTATGGGATCCACATAGTTTTGTGGATTAGGATCCAGTTAATCTTTACTCGAAAATGTACAACATTAAATGATTTTTTGTTCACTAGAGCTTTTTTTTCAGAAACTAGTAATATGAATTATATATTAGAGTTATGAATTCTATGCATTCTATGAATTTGTTATGTATATGAATAACATATTACAAATATGAATTTGATATTAATGTATTGTTATGGATTACATATCATTTTGTTTATAATGAAATACACAATATTTTTTTTAATTTTAAGTCATTTTTCATCAATTATGTTTTTTATTTGTTTTTTTGTATGCCATTTGTTGCTTTAATTTTTGTTATGGGTCATTTAAATTACAAATTTTATTGTATAAAGTGGGTATCAAAATATTTGAAGAATGTAGATACAGGGTTACCCACTAAAGATGAAACTTAAGAGACGTTAAGAATTTATTAGAATTTTTTTCATAAATTTATGGTATCTTTCTATGCCAAATAATTGGAATAACTTTAAAACACTAATTAAAGCAAAAGCCAAATTTAAAACTTAGATAGTCAGATTTGAAAAGCCCATGGCCTTAGCTAAAGTCTCATCCCTTGTGGGTAACCCTGGAAAACGGATACACTTAGACGTTTTAGAAGTCTTGTGTTTTTAATACTCCTAAAAATTTGCAAAAAACTCATTTCAATTTCCTCCAGTTATTTTGCTGACAATCCTATGGATTTTATTTACCAACTTTGAACACTTAATTACTGAACAAAGTTATCTAAATGAGGATTATTCCACAATGAAGACCTACACCTCGAATCAGACCTTCTAACATCAACTCCATCAACAAGTAGTCATTAAATAGTAAACATCTTAATAAGTAAAACCATTAGTTGGAAAAGAATGCTTACTTAAAAAGCTATTATAATCACAACTCTATTAGTGTAAAGCAACGGAATTATCCATTTCCCAACATAAAAGACTCAGAGGGGCTTACACACATTTGTTCACAGGGGGGCGGGAATCAGGACTTCAATTTAATTTCCTTGCAAGGGCTTCTTATATTAGAAATAGCCTGCATATCATAGATTTGTCTGATCCAGGAGGGGGATGAGCCCCCGTAGCCCACCCACTTGTAAACGCCTATTTTAACATAATTTTCTATTTTAAGCTATGACCTTTTAATTTATAACAGGAAATAAAAGGTAATAAACATAATTCTATGAATAGTGTCATACTTGAGATCCATCCTTTTTACAGGAAAACAAAATTTGGAGAAAAAGACAATTAAAACAATATTGAAAATTATTTCATTAAATTGATTATTTTATTTATTGAGTCCATATGTCGAGAAAATTGAATAATTATTGCTAATTTACAAGTAATATTTAAATTTGATAACGTTTTTTTTTTCAAAAAACCTCCTCCACGGGGTTCGGAAACTTTCCACCGGGTTTGGAGACCATTCCAAAAGGTTTGGAGATTTTCCACGGGGTTCATGGCTTCTTGGCCTTCCCTCCCTCGTACAACCATATGCAGTCAAAAAATAAACAAACAAAATGTGAACATATCAGACGAATATCACTATTCTAAATCAAAGAATTATTTAAAAAGACGATATCGAATTCGTCACTGAATTCCCATGTTTATTGGGACACCCTGTAGTTGTTAATGGCGTAAATTGAAGAGTTGAGTGTTTTGAATGTCGTCTTCTTTGCCAAAATATCATGTCAATTGGACTACAGACCCTTCAGAATAGAACTACCAGTAGTCTCCAATTATTATTGAAAACTTCAGTCTCTCAGATAATGTTACCTTTTCTCTTGAAGTTATTGAATTAATGATTGATCTAACCAACATTCATAATCTAAATTCATTTTCGATTTTACAGAACTTCTGTCAAAGAAGATAAATCTTGCTAATTATCAAATATGATAATCAGTTAGAAATTTGCCAGGTTCAGAATTTTCTCTAGATTTTGAACTGAGTTTTTGCCACAAAGTCAAATATTCTAATCCCTAAATCTGTGTACCGAGTGGTGTAAACATTTGATATTTCAAACTTGGAATATTTTACCATAAGAATTCAAAGTTTGATATCTACGAGTACTCTATAAACTCAACACAAATAAAATACAGTTCAGAACATTTTTTTACCTTAAATGTTTACAATAGCCTTTATGCCTTGAGAATTGAGAAAGATAAAAATATTTTTTTTTAAACTGGTTTTCTTATTTCTGTGATACTGATTTTTGCCATTCTTTCTTTCTTTTCATTCTGCAGGGGGGGGGCGCGCCCCCCAACCCCTCTCAGGTGCTAGGGGAGGGCGCGCGCCCGGCCGCCCCCCCCCTTGTTGCGCCTCTGAAAGTTCATCTGAACTAATAGTATTTGGGTAAATTTTTAATTGAACTAGTGTTCATTTGAATTAATGTTCATTTGAACAAATGTTCATTGTTCAGTATAGGACTATAATGTTAAATAACTTTATCACATAAATCATAAATTTTTCACATAAATCATAAATTATGGAGAAATTTGATATTAATTTACAGTTATATCTTGTACAAATCAAACTATATTGGCACCAATTCACAAAGCAAAATAGTTTGTGAAATATTTTTTGCTTTTATCATATGCTTTTTGTAAACTTTTAACAAGAAAACAAGTTAAGATCAATAAAATAAATTAATATTTGAACTTTGTGAATTATACATTTCTTTAAATCGTTGTGGATTCTACTATGAAGAGAGAGATATTTTTTGATTGAAATAGTTTAACTAGATCTGCCTGGTTGAACCACTTCTCTATTGCCAATAAGAGAAGTGGTTTAACTTAACGTAGTGTAGGTCACTATTAATTATAATTCTGGCCTCAGAAACTGAAAATCTTGAAATTATATTGTTTAATTAACAAAAAAGTTTTTAAAATTTATCCAAAATTGCAAGAAATTTTAGGTTCATTTTAAAATGTTTTTCTTTAGCTAAATTGATAAGTTTTGTATTATATGTACTCACAAATGTCAGTTTCCATAATATACAGACTACAGAGAAAAAGGACCTAAATTTGAGGAAACGGATCAAAAATATGAGGAAACAGACCTAAGATTTAAGAAAACTGATTAACAACTTGAGATTTTTTAAGTTTTTGAAAAAAACAGAAAATTATCAAAAATATGAGAAAACAGGCCTATAAATATGAGGAAACCGACCTTAAACTAACAGGAAACCGCGAACTTAAACTAACAGGAAACCGACCTCAAACTAACAGGAAACCGACCTTAAACTAACAGGAAACCGACCTTAAACTAACAGGAAACCGACCTTAAACTAACAGGAAACCGACCTCAAACTAACAGGAAACCGACCTGAAGCTAACAGGAAACCGTCCTTAAACTAACAGGAAACCGTCCTTAAACTAACAGGAAACCGTCCTTAAACTAACAGGAAACCAACCTTAAACAAACAGGAACCCGACCTTAAACTAACAGGAAACCGACCTTAAAATAACAGGAAACCGACCTTAAACTAACAGGAAACCGACCTGAAACTATCAGGAAACCAACCTTAAAATAACAGGAAACCAACCTCAAACTAACAGGAAACCGACCTTAAACTAACAGAAAACCGACCTTAAAATAACAGAAAACCGACCTTAAACTAACAGGAAACCGACCCTAACAGGAAACCGACCTTAAACTAACAGGAACCGACCTTAAACTAACAGGAAACAGACCTTAAACTAACAGGAAACCAACCTGAAACTAACAGGAACCCGACCCTAAGCTGAGAGGAAACCGACCTTAAACTAACAGGAAACCGACCTGAAACTAACAGGAACCCGACCTTAAGCTGAGAGGAAACCGACCTTAAACTAACAGGAAACAGACCTGAAACTAACAGGAACCCGACCTTAAGCTGAGAGGAAAAAGAGGAAACCGACCTTACACTAACAGGGAACCGACCTTAAACTGACAGGAATCCGACCTTAAACTAACAGGAAACCGACCATAAACTAACAGGAAACCGACCTTAAACTAATAGGAAACCAACCTGAAACTAACAGGAACCCGATCTTAAGCTGAGAGGAAACCGACCTTAAACTAAGAGGAAACGGACCTTAAACTAACAGGAAATGGACCTAAAACTAACAGGAACCCGACCTTAAGCTGAGAGGAAACCGACCTTAAACTAAGAGAAAAACTGACCTTACACTAACAGGAAACCGACCTTAGAGTAACAGGAAACCGACCTTAAACTAACAGGAAACCGACCTAAAAAATTACAGGAAACCGACCTTAAACTAACAGGAAACAGACCTTAAACTAACAGGAAACCAACCTGAAACTAACAGGAACCTGACCTTAAGCTGAGAGGAAACCAACCTTAAACTAAGAGGAAACCCACCTTAAACTAAGAGGAAACCGACCTTTAACTAAGAGGCAACAGACCATAAACTAAGAGGAAACCGACGCTTAAACTGAAAGAAAACCGACCTTAAGCTAAAGAGCTGAAACCATTGAACTATATAAATATTGGGAAACGGATAAAAAATATTCGGAAATAACTTAACAAATCTGAGCCTGCGATCAAAAAAATTCGAGAAAATACTGCTCGAGTCTAAGCTGTTGCTGGGCCGTATTTACGGCTTGAGCTTTCGGAGTCAAGCTGCATCTTTTTTTCACAGTGTTTAGTTCAAAAAACCTGTTTAATATTCTATTTGGCGGAATTTCATGGTAGGAATTGGCGCATTCCGGGTTTTTATGAGAACAAGACGCAACATTGAGTCTTATTCTCCACTAAAACCAACCAAGGTCGGTTTTATTTTCATTGGGCCTTATACTCCTTAAGTCGAGTCGAAGATCTTGCAGCTCTCAATCACGTGACACAAACTATCATCAGAGTTGGGTCTTAAAGTCGGGTTTAAGGAATTACGACTCGAGCTGAAGTTTTGTATTCGCGGGCTCAGAGCCCCCGATTTAAAAATTCGGGGAAATACGGCTCGGGTCTAAGCTGTCTTTGGACCTTATTTACAGCTTGAGCTTTCGGATTAAAGCTGCATCTAATTTTCCACAGAGTTGAATTCAAAAAACCTGTTTAATGTTCTATTTGGCGGATTTTCATGGTAGGAATTGGAGCATTCCCAGGTTTTATTAGAACAAGCTGCGCATCATTGAGTCTTATATTCTCCACTAAAACCAATCAAGGTCGGTTTTATTTTCATTGGGCCTAACTCCTTAAGGAGGGGAGGAAGGCCAACCACATCAATCTCTAGTCCGAACCACATTCTCCTCATTTTCTCGTCCAACCACCTCGAAATCCTGGTCCTTTCAATATTATTTTTTTTAAGTGTCCGATCCTTGAAAATAAATACATTTTTTAAAAATATGGCGACGTTAGGGCTATAGATGAAATATAAAATTTTAGATTTGTGTAAAAATGAAAATGCTCCATAAATGATGTTCTACAAAAAAGCGTCTGTAACAAGAGCCCTTTCTTTCGCGGAAAATGCCGCAAAACATTCTCAAACTCGATGTAAACAACTTTTTGTAATATTCAATGTGATTTTGGGTTAGAGATATGACATACAATTTTTATATGATTAAATACTGTTTGAATTCATAGGGTTGTGACCAATTAATTGTAGAAAATGATTTGAATAATATAAATTGAACATTATTTTTTCTATAATTTTAAGCATGTGGCAGGCAGTAGTGATCTCTTAGTGGGGACAACAAATCTACCTTATTTGTAAATAAATCAGAAATCAATGATTACTTTGTATGTGTAGAAATGGAAAGATTAAAGACCATGTTCAGGCAAATTCTTTGGTATAAATTTTTATTTGTGAAAGTTATCCATTTTTGAGGCAGAAGAGATTCAATTTTCAACCTAAATAATATGTTTGACATCATTCCAATATCTCAAAATCCCTGAAAAACTTTATTATTGTCATGTTTTATGCCCTAACGTCCCCATATTTAAAAAAATGTATTTATTTTCAAGGATCGGACACTTAATAATAATAAATAATATTGAAAGGACGAGGATTTCGAGGTGGTTCGGACAAGAAACTGAGGAGAATATGGTTCGGACTAGAGATTGATGTGGTTGGCCTTCCTCCCCTCCCTTAAGTCAAGCCGAAGATCTTGCAGCTGTCAATCACGTGACACAAGCTGCCGTTAGAGTTGGGTGAGGGAGGGAGTCCAGAGTTTCTCAAATAGTAATCACCGCCACCCAAATCTGTTTTGCGGCAAGCGCGCTCCTCAATTGGTAATCTCCACCACCTCAAATAGTAAAAAGCATTAAATTAAATCATTTATTTCTTAGAAATAAGACCATATTGACCTCTTTTAATGGCCCTATGGTGTACAATATTGTTAAAGTTTTTTTTTTTGCTCCTTAGTTTCGAAAATAAATCAATAAATATGCCACACTAAGTGCTAGAAATATATCACATTTTTTAGTTTCAAGTTTTGCTTTAAGAATGTTTGCGGCATTATGATTTTCCTCTGAATGTTGTTTTAAACTCCTTATATAGAGAGGAAACTCTAACCCATTATTAGTGGACTAAATACTTCATTTTCAGTAGTTGGTGTGATGAGACTAATTTTTTTAAATTTTATTTTCTTTCTATGCATATAATTAGTTTTGTTGTAGATGTTGAACTCGAGTAGGCGAATAAAAAAATCTAAACACTGTAAAGGTTTTTTGAAAATATCTTTTAAATGGAGATGGATATTACTTTGGTTGGGATGAGATAATTTTTAGTAAATTTTAAGTACTTTCTATGCATATAATTAGTTTTGTTGTAGATGTTGAACTCGAGTTGGTGAATACAAAAATCTACACACTGTTAGGGTTTTTGAAAATATCTTTTAAATGGAGATGGATATTACTTTGTGTGGGATGAGATAATTTTTAGTAAACAGGCAGCCTGACCTTTTAGTATCTTGACTCAAATCATGATATGCAGTCATTAAAGTGGCGAATTGGATCTAAGATTCAGCTAAAATGAACAGTGCCTTGATTCTCAGTTTTTGTTGACCAAACAAATCTGAAAATAATTTGAAAATTCAGTTTAAGTCAATACAGATGCCATAAAACCCCGAGAGATGTCTAAAATTGTGTTAAAAGTGCATTAAATTCAAATCACAGAAAACAAAATTTTATGGTGATTACTAATTGAGGTGGTGGAGATTACCAATTGAGGAGTGCGCTTGCCGAAAAACAGATTTGGGTGGCGGTGATTACTATTTGAGGAACTCTGGACTCCCTCCCTCCACTAAGAAGGTATGCAATAAAATCAAGGTTTTCAAATTTTTTTTATTCCAATGCATAGAGTAGGGTTTAGGCCAGGACGGTCAACCGGCTGGTTGATTTCGTTAAAATCAAAAATAATCAATAACTTTTTATTAATTAACATTTTTGAAAAGCCCTTGCAAATGGATTTAATAATAACATGTGTCATATGATATTATTTGTCAATAGTAAAAATGACTATTTTCAACATTTTTCAGACGTACTTTTGAACTTTTTAAAACCCATACCTAACCATTAAAGTTGGAGGTATAATTCTTTTTAATGATCTGGCCTTGAAAATTATCTCAACGTGCAAAATCCTAATCAATATTAGGGTAATTTCCTAGAGAACGATTTGTGGACCCCCCCTTGTCCCCCGCCCCTCCCTTTCAATTTTGTACATTGTTATCATATATATCACATGGAAATTATGGGTCATGTGGCCCCAGCGCTTGGCCCTCTAGCCAGTCCTAGCCGCAGCGCTCAATCCAGAAATGAGCTTAACCTAACCTAACCGTAAAATAATAATAAATGACGTAAATTATTTGCAATTTCATCATGTACAAAATTGAAGAAGAGGGGGGCCGGGGGCATAAAATTGTTCTCTAGGACAGACCCTATATTGGACTAAATTTGGAAGTTGTACATATTTCCTATTTCAGATGCTGGGTCATGGTATTTGGATTGCTGTGCTGGTAAGAGAGTGGGAAACCTGAAAGATAAAACGCACTGTATAATCTAAGGAGAGCAGATCAACTGCGTAAAAGGTATAAAACCATGACAAAATTAACTTTGTAAATAAAATCAATAAGGTTTTAAACTTTTGTGGAAAATTTTAGTGCCCCTTAATTATTAGAGGGGGTTTTATTGAGACATTTGAAACCTTCATCTGATATTTTCATGTTTTTAGATGGAAACATGTTTAATTCTTATAATATCATCCATCATTTCTTAAGCAGAAATGCGTAAAGTCACTTGTGTTAAGAAACCACATGTAAGATAATAAATTTTAACACTTATGTTAATTTTTAACATAATTTAAATTTAAGAATTGTTTTTAGATGCAGTTTGGGTAAAAAAAATTACCCTGAAGATTTCCAACTTTTCATCC
>NW_019397902.1:0-5050 GCF_000591075.1 Eurytemora carolleeae | reverse complement strand
AGAATTCTTGAGATATCTTAAATCTTCTTTTTGAAAATTAATCATTTTCGATCATGATTTCTTTGAAGTGAATTGCACAATTTTCATTATCATACGCTATTTCCGTTAGAAAAAAATGATATTTTCCAAATGATTGAACAGGGTACCATTGTGAATCGGGCATTCCTCTTTCAAAATAGAAGG
This sequence comes from Eurytemora carolleeae, assembly GCF_000591075.1. NCBI lineage: Eukaryota > Metazoa > Arthropoda > Copepoda > Calanoida > Temoridae > Eurytemora > Eurytemora carolleeae. The sequence goes on along the minus strand of NW_019397902.1, from coordinate 4,867 downwards.
TTATTTGAAATTACACGTCAGTCCTGTTAAGGCCAAACACTACAGCTAGGATAACAGCAATCCCATAGTGAACAAGTATTGAGTCAGATGAAAACCAGAAAAAAAACAGGAATAAATGGGATTTATAGTATTTTTTCCTTCATTTTACTAAAAATATCCCCTTTATATATTGTGTTCAAAGGTAAATTGCAGTTATAGCAGTAACTCATTACAAAATCAGTTAACAGTGCGTACCTTTCACATGGATCATCTTGTAAGAGTGGGCTCTTTGTTTTTCTTCTTCAGTAAGAAATTCATAAATGGTGTCGTCTAGTTCCACATTAGACAACAAACCTAAATAATATTTAATACTTGAGCGTTTTCCAAAATGAAAAATATTAAGTAATAGGTAGCTATTAAAGATTAATACCAAAATCCATTCTAAAACGACAAATAACAATTTTCCATGGATTTTAAAAATCCATATCCATGTTTACTATTTATATATATATATATATGCTGATTGCTGTATCTCATATTTAAATCAGTAGCGCAACTAGGGGGGGGGGGCTAACAGAGTTTCGCCCCCCCCCATCACTTCACTCCAGCATGATCAGGATTGTGGACCATCTTTTATCAAATTGTGTTGATTAAGAAAAAAATACCAAAATTTTTCTTTGGCGCTTCGCGCAAAATTTCTAAAAGAATTTCTAAGCATTTTCTCATTTTTAATATAAAGAAAGTCAGTCATTCTTAATTTATCCTCTTAAAAACCCTGTATATGTTACTTCTCATGAGTATTACAATATTTATATACAATTACTAGGTTAAACACAAAACCTGACAACCTAAGAAGAATAACAAGAAATTTAATAAAAATTATATCTGACTATTAGGACTTTTGGAGACTAAAAGAGGAAAAAAGGGATAAGCCCCTTACTGGCAAACAAGGACAGAGGGACTTCGATTAAAAAGACTATTATGAATTATGGATTGACAAAATATTTCAACTACTGCCATCAACTACTTACAACTTAGGACTACACAGACCTACAAATAAGGGGACTATCAAATCAAATATGAATAGTGGATGAATTGCAAAAAAATGCTGTAGACTGTAATAGGGGACTTTATATACATAGTGAATATGACTTTGCCAGAGACTAACAGACACAAAGCAATACATAAAAAAGACGCTTGAAGAATAAAAAATTTGTTGGCGCTTCACGCACATGTTTCTTTTTTAAACACAAGAACAAGCCATTGTTATTATAAGGATTTGGTTTTTTTTTGAGCACAGAGCCAAACCCTTCAATTATTAAAAAATGCTGCTTTTTATTTAAAATTCAAAAAACAGCAGTTTTTTAAACATTTTTAGCCAGGGGGGCTAGCCCCCATGTACCCCCTCACAAAAGTGCTAGTTGCGCCACTGAATTTTAAATCCCAATATAAGCAGCACATAATAATATAGTAAACCTATGAGAAAATTTGAAGATTAAGAGACGGAAAAAAAGTAAAATCTACTCCCTCCTGCCCCAAGTCATTTTCATAAAGTCTAAGGGATATTAGAAATATAAGTTACCTTTTCTGTAGTCCTCAATCCTGGCNTGCTCATTTTTCATTTGCACGGGGGGGTTAGAAAATGTCCTTAGCGTTAAAGGTATAGGGTTGAATTCCGAATATCCAGACCAACTTATTGAAATTTATTTTTTGTTAAATGACTAGATGCGACTAACGTACATTAATCTAGTTTTCAAGAGCTCAAATAAAAAAAGTTGGGCTTTTGGAAATTGAAGACAGACCGACCTTAAAAAGTTAAAAAATTTCAAAGTGAGAGTGTCAAAAATGTGAGAGTAATAGGACAAAACCCAAGTTACATTAGTGCCTGCAAAGCATCTTTAAAATTTAATTATTTTCATTTATGAAATCACATGAAAATTAACCATTTTAAGCTCTGGAAAATGGTCACATCTTCTTTTTTGTGATCTGACATTGAAATAAAATTTTCTATTAAAATAAGCAATTAGCAAATCGAAGTATTGATTTTACCTGAAGTTGAATGTCACTATCCACGCATAGATGTATTTCATGAGAGCTCTGTACTTCACAACGGACTTTTGGTCTGAGGCTAATTCTTCTTTCGCTTCCGTAAGCTTGCGGCAGGTATATAGGTAAACCTTCTTCACATCTGAAGATTTGACAAGGTTGTTCTTCTTGTTTCTGCCTAATTCACTCCTAGTATGCAGGACAGGCGAGTTACCTGAAATATAAAAAGTTATGTTTATATAAAATAATTGAATAATTCCAACATTTAATTTACTTAAAAATAAATTTAACACTTAGATCTTTAAAAAGGATAAAGACTTTAGTTCAAAATAGTAGAAATTGAAATAAAATTGTAATTGGCTTTAAAGGGAGTGTTTGTCTAGACATTGTAGTTGAGCTGAGAGTGCAGTATGCAGAAGGATTTTAAAGATTGATTTTGCGCTTTTAAAATTACACCAACACACACATCATATAGGTTTCAAATGATTTCTAAAAAAATTCTCTACAATACTGCACTTTCAGCTCAACTACCATGTCAAGCCAGACACTCCCTTAAAGAAATTCATAAGAACAACCATACCTGTCTCGACCATTGCGACTGCATTTTGGTGTTGAGATATCCAAGTTTCTTTTCGAGCACAGTTTTACTTTGGGAATCCGGCATATCAGCTGCATTTTCCTCCAATCTTTTAAGAACTGCTTTAAGCTGATATCCTAGGTTTAAACGGGTCGATCCAGTTGATCCTTCTTTTACTGGGATTAGATTGACCACCTCTACAAGTTCATCGAACTCCCATTCCAAAAGAAGGGACATCATAGAGGTCCCAGGACGTCTTTCTTGAGCTTGATTCAGAAGTCTTCCCAAAAGCCGCATATTGTGACGTAGACTTTGAATCTTCTTAGAATCTTTTGTGTCATGGATGAACTCTGCTCTGCAATTGACAAAATCAATTAAGGTTGAGTCGCCTTTAATTGCTGACGAAATTGGACCATCAGTGAGTCCGCTAAGCACTAGGATACTGGTCGGAGAGAGTTCAGATTTTTCAAATCTCATATGGATAGCTTGTTTTATTGAGATATCTTGAGAGGGGTCTAGTTTGCAAGCACATTTTTTACCGTGTTTACTTAAAAAATGGCGAATAAACCAGCGATTACAAAGAGGACAGGTAACATAGTCATCAGGGTTGATTACCCCTTTCTGTCTCTGAACTCTTAATTCTCCTTGTTTGGTTCGCAAAACCTGAAGATAAAATAATGAATTTAAAGGGGAAATAAGCATAGTTTAAGCGACTATTTATGCAAAGATGGTAAAACAATAATCACAAGGAGCCCCATAAAACCTTTGTAGGATCAAGTATGAATTCAATATCCATGTTTAAATAATAAAAAAAATTATATTTTCAATAGTAGTTTCAGGAATTGGATTATAAATAATCACTTGTAAACCAAAAAACGACAAATCTTCCATACTATCAACAAGTTAAAGACTTAAAAGTTAACGTCATATCTTATTATATCATTTGTGAGGTACTGTACCACAAGAAGGATAAAATGTAGTTCTATGAGAAATGATTTCCATTTTATGACCCGTGTAAAAGTATATACAAGAGAACTGGGAAGGGGGGGGGGGGGGGAGGATTTTCAATTGAACATTTACCAAAGTAAAAAACCTTAGTCTTAGTTTCTCAATGCTTATATTTCAAGCTTACCTTGATGTGCATTATAGCTCAAACCCTTATTTGCTGCGAAACCTTTCATTTTTTTTTGTATATTCTTCAGAAAATAAAGATGGCTCTTAAATGTAAAAATAGTGGAATTCATTTTAAAACATAACCCCCCCTCCAACCTCCTTAAGCAATAAGATGTAATCTTTTACTCACCTTTATATTGTGAAGATGATCTCCCAAATTCCCAAGTTTTGTTAACTTCTTACTCTTCTGCACCTCGTTTTCCAGACTCAGAATCTCCTTCACTTTCTCTTCACTGGTATGACGACGTTCGAGGTGAGTCGAGATATGAGTGATCATTTTCTTGCAATAAAAGCATTCTTTTTTGCGATCCTTCTTCCCAGCTTCTAAAACAGATATATCAAAAAGCAATTCCTATAATACCTATAATCCTTCATGTAAATTTAGAACTGCTCGAAATTAGGAGGTATAGGGGGGTTGTTAATTAATTGAAAAGGGTAAAATTTGGTTCTCTTTAATATTTGTAAAGCTAAATCTAATTAAAAAACAAAGAATATTGAATTATTATAAAAGAAAAGGTAAAAAATCATCAGATGTGACAAAAAGCTGATGTAACAAAACGCAATGCAATGTGGATGTTTTTAATAAGGATTTCAGACGATTTATAGTCAGATGTTTTGCAAAAGTAGGCGTTTTGATGAATATTATGTTTTGAAACCAGGATTTTAGTTTTGACATTTATTAATAGAAGAGATCATCATAGGAAGATTCTAAAAAGTATATATATGAACATTTTAATTCTAGATTTAAATAACCAAAACTAATATTTACAGCTGCCTGTCAGCAATGTTAATTGCTGCCAGGCAATATAAAAAATTTGGGAATACCAATAGAGTATCCTAACTCCCCTAATGGGAACAGGATGATCTCAAGGTATCATACTGATAAATAAATCATAAGGCAACATTAACTTAAAAGCAATATTCGCCAAGATGTGATAAAGCAAGATATAAAATAGTTTTGGTAATAGAAAAATATAAAAAGTATACAAAGCTAAATTTTCACCTTCTTATTGGCATCTTGACATCCTAGTTAGAACTAATTCAATTTTTGTTTTCGTGCGTTTTGGTATTAACTTCAAAATTATGCTCTAT
>NW_019397901.1:34659-35285 GCF_000591075.1 Eurytemora carolleeae | reverse complement strand
AAAGTCAGAAAATTTCAACAGCCTCAGACCAATACTTTTTGAGTTATGTAAAAAAAACTACAGCGGGAATAGGGTTAAACTGCCTTAACTAGCGAGCATTTCTCGATCTTTAGACTGGCAATTTTATTAAAACTGACAATTTTTTAATTGGCCTCTTTCGAATGAGAATTTCTCATAGAGAATTATATATATTCTCTATGGAATTTCTTCAGTTGGCAATTAATCCATATTACTTAAAATTATTCTCTATGGAATGTCTTCAGTTGGCAATTAATCCACATTACTTAAAATTATTCTCTATGGAATTTCTTCAGTTGGCAATTAATCCATATTACTTAAAATTACCTATAAACTAAACTATCCATTACAATTTACACCGGCGGCCCCTCATGGCCACTCCTGTATGGCGAGTCCTTTAGCACCTGATCCAATCAGGGTTCAGTCATGTGTTTGTTGTCTTTTCTGAACCAATAGAAATTGCATGGCGGTAACATCTATCTTTCTACCTATCTCATCATCCACTTAGAGTTATGAATCCTTCAATTGGCGCTAACAGTAAATGGAAATAATTACTTCTACTGAAACTATAGTGTGGCAAATACACGAATTCTTTAAATAGGCATATG
>NW_019397901.1:28796-34433 GCF_000591075.1 Eurytemora carolleeae | reverse complement strand
GGCCTGGAATAGGTGTGAAATTTTCAACATTTCTATAACTGATTTTTGTTCGTTGAGATTGTTTAAATTTTTAGCACAAATCTGCAAAACAAAAAGAATGAAACCTTCTAATAATATTTGAAGATGAACTAAAAGAATTGTCTGGTTGGCACATTTACCAGGCCAAACTATCCAATAAAAATACTTTACTACACTTTTACTGCCAAAATTTGATCAAGGAGAAATTTTAAATCAAGCAATGATAAAAACCAAGATGGAGAAATGCGGATTTATCTTGTAAATAAAAACAGAAACAGCCCAACACTAGATTTTTTTTTACTTTAGACGAGAAGTCTTTTTCTACTTTATTCAAAAAGAGAAGCCCTTTTCTTTTCATGTAAACTTTGTTAAGTTTTTTACTTGTTTGAATTCCATACCTTAAATTAGAGAGTAAATATATATATATATATATATATATAAATGAATATTCGTCTATTTTTTATCGTTACTATATATTTTTCTCATTTCTGTAGCGTTCTTGTTTTTAATAAAAAGTTTGAAAGAGAGACTTTGCAACGTCAACTTAAGACAAGGTTTTTTCTCGAGCAAGGTTACTGCTATGGCTTTAATTTTTTTTTTTTTTGGGGGGGGGGTTGTCTAAATTGTCTAATTGAATCGCAAATTAACAATATGTTATACTTACAGTTTTCAAACTTATATAGAATTGAAATATTATTGAAATAGATTAATAAAAAGAAATAGATATACTTAAAGGGAAATGACAATTCAAAAAAGCAATTTTTTAATAGTTTTTTTCAATTTATAATTTGTTGTCTTATTTAATCTTTAATAAAGAGATTTTATAGTTCATATTTATATTACACGCCGATTTAACAGTTCTGCCTGAGACCCAGAAATCTGTGACTTTCAATCACAATTTTACAATTAAACATAAATCTTTCGCTTTTTCTTTTTTAAATCTTTTTTCGATGGATTCGTTCAAACAAAGAAGTATAAAAGGAAAACTTTGTAAGTTTCAAGATTGTCGAATTACAAATTATAGAACGAAACGATATTGAATTCAAATTAAGGAAACCAAATGCATCTCGCCCTGGTTAGTCCAGAGTGATTATATGAATGTATAAACAATGGAAATATATTATAAGCTGAAGCAATATGAGGTGTGAAATACATGGCTTTGTGGTATGTATTGCATGTTTGAAGTATTTGGTATTTTGGTTTTCATTTGCGACCATAGAGATATCCATATAAAATATAATGATATAAAATTATATTTTCTTTATCTATTTTAATCTTCTATTTTTCTTTTTAATTTGTTAATGGACGATGTTGCATAAACCAAGCCGTAGATTTGTTTCTATGATAACTAAAGGCAAACACAAGTGCATTTACAGATTTAAAGTGTTTATGTACTTCAGTGCATCAAATCAAAGCCCAAGGCATTGCTACAGTTCGAAAAATTGACGCAACTTTTTATAGCAGTCTGTATTTTCATATGTGAGAATTAAGTTTTAATATTATTTTGATTTCATGGGGATATCCACATAAAATATACAGATATATTATTTTTCTTTAAAACCTACGACGTACTGCATGTTACCTTTTTATAAAACAAAAACCAGTTTAACCCGTTGGGGGACACTATTTTGATAACTTTCTGACGTCTTTGTGAAGAAACAATCTCAAGAACTGACGAGGGTCAACCCAGACCGAAATATATTTTCAATAAATGTGGAACTAACATCTACTTTTTTAATCTACAGAGGTCCCCTCAATATCCCGCCGCACCTATCCAATGCCTCCTGAGCCTCTTTATTCAACACCTTCCCGCATTTCTGCCTATTGTACTGCACCATTGTTATTGTTGTTGTTGTTGTTTAGCCGGTAACAGGATAATCTACTCTCTATATTATATGCATACAGCAGGACTCAATAAACTTTAATTTATATTAACTAAACTAATCCCAAAACTGAGCTGGATTATAATATTCAAAAAACAACAAAACAAATTGTTTTTTAACAGAACATTATGGAGATAATGAAGAAACAAAATTTAAAAAAATACTATTTTTTCAAATTGTGATTTCAAGGTTTTGTGACACTTTTTCTTTAGAAAACATTCCTGCGTAACAATAGTAAACTATTCAGATTATCTAGGAAATTGACTTTGAGCTTTTCCGTTCCAAAGAACTGGAATGTTTTGTTAAAATATTTGCTGTCAACCGCCACGTGCAATTGAATTGGTTTGTATTGGATTCTGCGTCTCTTAACATTTAAAAAAGAAAAATATTTATTAAATGCTAAAACTAAACTAAACTAAAAGTGACTCAAAGAAGTTCGTAGTAAGATTTCGATTCTACTGGAGACCACCGGAGGGATTTAATTTTCACTCGAGGGGTTTGAAAAGTCACCTTTTTTCAACTTGAAACTTTATGCATGGTGATTTACAATCCACTGGAGGGTTCAGAAATCCTTCCTGGGGGTTTATAATTCCACTGGAGGGGTTCAGATATCTTTCCTAGGGGTTTATAATTCCACTGGAGGGATTCAGATATCCTTCCTAGGGGGTTTTAAATCCACTGGAGGGATTCAGATATCTTTCTAGGGGGTTTATAAATCCACTGGAGGGATTTAAATATCTTTCCAGGAGGTTTAAAGTTCCACTGGAGGGATTCAGATATAGAAATCAGCAAACCACTTAATAGAGAAACCAAAATAGAGAAAGTGATTATATTCTTTCTTGGTCAGAGAAAACTTTTAGGGGTACCGCTGTAAATCGGATATACCACTTCATGAATGGAAGGTTTAAGGGTACCGCTGTAAATCGGATATACCACTTCATGAATGGTAGGTTTAAGAGTACCGCTGTAAATCGGATATACCACTTCATGAATGGAAGGTTTAAGGGTACCGCTGTAAATCGGATATACCACTTCATGAATGGAAGGTTTAAGGGTACCGCTGTAAATCGGATATACCACTTCATGAATGGAAGGTTTAAGAGTACCGCTGTAAATCGGATATACCACTTCATGAATGATGTTTTAAGGTTTTGTAGGAATTTTATTGAACAAAAAATATTTTTCTGTTCTAAAAGAAAGACAATTAAGCAAAGCTTATCTTTGAAAAAGGTTGAATAGGGAAGTTTATCTATTGTTTTATATTATATATAAATCTCCTTATATCTAATACATTTTCGGAACATTTAACAATTTGAAGATAAATAATATAAACTGTACAGCTATATATATATATATATATAGTAGTCCTAATAATCCTATAGCGCAGAATTCCAGTGTTAAAGTATATTTCATGAGTTATGTTTATAGGTATATAAATACAATACACCAACACTCTACAGTACTGCAACATACAGTGTGTCCCAATACATATGGAATTTATAGACGAGGCGATTTTTTGTAGTAAAATTTATTTTATTATTTAAATCAAAAGATTTTAAAGAAAATATCCTAGTTTTGGAATTTTCAAAATGTGGTCGGGGAAGGATTGTCTATTTGTGGTATCTAAGGTTTATTCTTTTATGGGAAATATAGTTTTGTCTGTTCAAGTATGAACTAGGTATATAAATATAGTTTTGTCTGTTCAAGTATGAACTAGGTATGTAAATATAGTTTTGTCTGATCAAGTATGATCTAGGTATATCAATATGTTTATGATTTTAAAAACTGATTATTTTCAATTGCGGCTTCTCCTTATTAAGAGAGTTATCAGAATAAAATACGCTTACAGTCCCACTTTAAGACATTAAATGTTTTACCCTCTGGAATTCTATCCCAGGCCAAATAAAAGGATCCTCCCCCCCCCCCTTCATTTCTATGAAGCAGCTGATATTTAGAGTTTTCATGTTTACATAGATTTTGATGTTGTTCAAGCCATAGTAAATCAAAGCAGGGTGCATACTCTATATACACCACTAGCTTTACTAGTAGGAGCATATGCCACTTGATAAACACAATGCGTTTAGTCAATAAACATGGATAGATAGATAGATAGAAGAAACTGTAGATATATAAATAAATCTAGAAGAGGATTATTAGTTGCATTTACCATATGTAATATATATATAAAAATATATCTATACTAAATGTATATATATATATATATATAGTCTATTCATCCATTGTAGATAATAATAGATGGTATTCGCCCCATTACACACAAAACAAGGAATATTTAGATATAAAAGAGAAACAACAGATTATTCTCCAAAAGATTCTATTTCATCAAGAATATTAAGATAAATTGATTTGAGATCAGAGATAAACTAAAGCGCTGGTTATTGTTAAACACTTTGCAAACGATAAATATTTTAAAATATCAGTTGCTACGATCTAAAAGTGGCAGAAAGTACTTACTTACATGTGTTGCATTTTAGAGGAATTCAACTGGGTTCCGATATGTTTAAACAGAGTGATCTCGCTACTCGATAAACAGGTCAAAGGTTTTAAGAGTACCCTTGTAAATCGAGTAGGTCTCTTTGCATAGAGGATCACTTAATATTACGCTCACAGTCCCTTCAAAACTAATTATTATCAATTTGTATGTTTATTTTTTTTTGGTTCTTTTAAACAAGAAATTCGCAAGACGCTTTTCCAGAGAAACCGCAAATGAAAATAGATAGAGAGATAGATATATATTTGACTAAATATTTAATTAAAAACAATTTAAGTTTCACAATTTTTACATTTTAATTTAGCCAGGGCCTCTCTAACCATTGTTGGTTGTTTTGAATGAGAGGCCCTTCTGCAGCGATACATCCATGTTCAATTTAAATAAAACCAATTAAAACAAAAACAATTTAGAACAAAAGGAAAAGGAGGAAAATGAAAAGTAGTAGATAGAGGAAAGGTATTGAAGAATAGAAAGGAAAAGAATAAGAATGGATCGTATTAATAAATAAATAATAAACAGCTTAAAGAAACAAAAACATGGATATCTTTTATCTAATTCATACTTGATCAGATCGACGAAGCTTTCAATGTTACCGTTTGAAATCCGGCGCTGCCAATGCCATCTTTGCTTGGAGGGTCACTTAAAATAACGCTTACAGTCCCTTTAAGAGACTGTAGACTGTAGAGTGTAGACGTGTGTCCACAACGGTGCCCTATACCCTCTACAGTCTACATTCCCTTTAAGAGACTGTAGACTGTAGAGTGTAGACGTGTGTCCATTCACAACGGTACCCTATACACTATACAGTCTACAGTCCATTTAAGATACTGTAGACTGTAGAGTGTAGACGTGTGTCCATTCACAACGGTACCCTATAAACCTTGAGAAGCAACAACATGGAAGATATTCTTTCTGGAACACCAGTCTTAAAAGATAAAAGTATATCGATGTGAATCAGATACGTCACTTTTTTGGTGTGAGGTCACTTTTAATTACACTTCTTGTACAAAGTTGACGTACAGTGTTTATTACAAAGCATGATATATGTATATATCGCTTTGATATGTTTTGAATACCATATGTTATTGTACTATACATATGTAAACATTATTAATCAAAGTATATCTAGTTATCTAGTTTCGTAGTTAATATAGTGGAAATTTACAATCAAACTAAACCACATGCTCACTTGCTCCCCTTCCCCCCCTCCCACTTCGACCACTT
>NW_019397901.1:0-28686 GCF_000591075.1 Eurytemora carolleeae | reverse complement strand
TATCATTGTGTTCTTTATATGGAGTATGTCTCAAACTTAAAGGAAAATACACAGCACGACTACCTATAGATAAGGATCTTTTTGTTTTTTCACTTTAGGATTATTCACATTTTCAAACTACAGGGGTTTTCAGAATAAAAAAATAAACATATAAATTGATAATAATTAGTTTTAAAGGGACTGTAAGCGTAATATTAAGTGATCCTCTATGCAAAGAGGCCTGCCCGATTTACAACGGTACTCTTAAACCCTTTGACTGTTCATCGAGTAGAGAAAAAACAGAAAAAAAAACTTTGCGAGTTAGAAAAACGACGGTATCTCCCACATTTTTTATAAGATTAATATTTCAAGGGTACCGTTGTAAATCGGATATTGCCATCTTTGCATGGAGGGTTAATTGAAATTACGCTTACAGTCACTTTCAAATTTCTTGGTTGATTCAGAACACACTTGCATAACTCTAAAATATTAAATAAAACATAACAAACAGATTTAAAGTGGATTTTATTTCTAGAATTGCAGATGTGAGTAATAATTGAATCTATTATCACTGTTTTAAGTTAAACCACGTGAAAGAACACAAATGTATCCGAAACATCTGAAATTTTATTTTTATCTTTATATTTGTATGGAATTAGAAAATCATACTTTATTTATGTCAAATAAGATAAAGAAAATACGAAAGAAAATAACAAATGAAAAGTACTGTAGACGGAACTTCATGTGACCCTCCTGCCCTGCCCGATTCACAATGGTATACTTTACATTTTTGTCTGAGCAACAATTTTAAATAATCTGAATCTGTAAATTACGTTCGCTGTCTCTGCTCATCATAAAATCCATGTTTCACCTTGATAAAGGAATTATATATTCGAATTTTTGATAAAAACACCAGGCTATTTAAAAATTTTTACAAACAAAATTTAAAAAAATTTCATTAACAATTAGGACTCTTGAAATTTAAAAACTTCTTGTGATTAAATGATGAATTATTTTCGAAGACAGCTGTGGATGGGGTTTAGCAAGGATGAATGATATAACGTCATCAAAAATTCATTTAAAAAGAAGATAAATCAATTCAGATGTAATATAGGTTTATATTGAAGGATTACTTCAAAATTATACTGTAAAGAGATATGTGCACATTCTGGCACAAATGGTCAAATGTGCATTTGAACTTTAGCAAAGGAAAATTTTTCGTCGTCAAATCTAACAATATGACAGGGTTTCCTGATAATCATTGAAATTAAGAGGAAACTTGAAAATCGTCTTCGATTTCCTATAGTTGATGAATTATTATGAGCTCTTCAAAAGGTTGTCTAAGGTGGTCTACCTTCTTTAAACTGACAGAGATATAAAGAATTATAACAAATCTGCAGAATCAATTTTAAAGACACAAAAATACCAGACCACATTTATAAACCCCAATACTAGAGTTTATTGTTTTAACTGAAATACTACTAAAATTGAACAAAAGACAATTAATACAATTTTTGTCGATTAAATGTCTCCCAAATCTAAAATGAGTAAAACAGATAATTTTTATTTGCTATTCACAACAATACTTGTTAAACATATATCTAATGAACTATGATTTTTATCTGGAATGAAACTTAAATTTTCCCAAGGGGTTGCTTGACTTTGCTGTAGAAATCCATAAAATTGTCAAGCCTTCAAAGATAAAAACCTATATCAATGATCAAGGTTTCAGAGGTGCTGTTGTCAAGAAAACTCTTTCAGTAGATGGTCACATTAAAATACGTCAACTTTTCCTTTAACTGTATCAAAGCCAAGGTTGTATAATAAGGTTAGTTACTCTCGATGCGCTCAAATGTACGGAAAAAGTCGTCTCCTAAGATAGATAGATAAAAACCTCATATGACGACACTCTCGCCTCTTTAATCAGTGACGTCATATGAGGGTTTTAACTATCAGATCTTAGGAGACGACTTTTTCCGTACATTGGAGCGCATCGAGAGTAACCAGCCTTATTATACAACCTTGATCCCAGCTTACCAATCACTTAATACATCTGGATATCATCATCTAATCTTTACATCTGTACAGCAAAGTATTAAATTGCCCCCACCCCCTCCATCTCCCCTCCTGGATTTTTCTCTTTCCTTCTTCTACTTTACCCCCCCCCTCATCCACCCTTTCAGCCAGGTCCTGAAATGGTTAAACCTATTAAACACTTCTCCAACTGTTGACAGATTGCTAAAAGTAGGCGGGGCAAAGTGTTGTCTGGGCGTGGCTGGTAGGGTAGAGAACGGAAGAGGGGATGGAGGGGGGGGGGCACTTAAAAGGATACAAATGACAAAAAAGATTATAATTCTTGGAATGGGTTTAGATATATTTTGACACATGAGAGGGGAAAAAGTTTACAAAAGGTGGGGGGGGGGGGATAGAGAATTACCGGTTTAAAGGGGTGAATAAGGGAGCAGTTGGATCAGGGGGGGGGGGTCAGCATGATGTGATAATAGGGTTAAAATCGTTGACAGTTTATGAATAGGTTTATAATCCGTTAAAATCCCACAGTTCTTCAATCCGAACCTGTCAACAGACAATCCTGAACACAGCTGATCAATCCTGGACACAGCTGATCAATCCTGGACACAGCTGAACAATCCTGGACCCCTCTGATCAATCCTGGACACAGCTGAACAATCCTGGACCCCTCTGATCAATCCTGGACACAGCTGATCAATCCTGGACACAGCTGACCAATACTGAGCAAAGCTGATCCATCCTCGACACAGCTGATCAATCCTATCCACAGCTAGTCACACAGCTGAACAATACTGGACAAAGCTGATCAATTATGGACACAGGCGATCAATCCTGTACACAGCTGCTCAATCCTAGACACAGCTGATCAATACTGGATACAGCTGATCAATCTTTGACACAGCTAAACAATCCTGGACATAGCTGATCGATCCTGGACACAGCTGATCAAGCCTGGACGCAGCTGATAAATCCTGGACACAGCTGATCAATCCTGAACACAGCTGATCAATCCTAGACACTGCTGATCAATCCTGGACACAGCTGATCAATCCAGGACACAGTGGATCATTCTAAAACGCAGCTGATCATTTATTTATCAACTAATCAATTCTTAAGCAGTTTATCCTTAACACAGCTGATCAAATCTTTATCAGCTGATCCTGGACACAGCTAATCAACCCTGAACACAGCTGATCAATCCTGGACACAGCTGATAAATCATGGACACAGCTGATCAACACTAGGCACTTAAACAGTTGATCCTTGACACAGCTGATCAATTCTTTATCAGCTGATCCTATACACGACTTATTAATCCTGAAACAGTTAATCCTTAACACAGTTGATCAATTCATTAACAGTTTATCCTAGGCACAGCTGACCAATCCTTTAACAGTTGATCCTTGACACAGCTGATCAATTCTTTTTCAGCTGATCCTGGACACCACAGCTAATTAATTCTTTAACCAGTTTATCCTGGGCACAGCTGACCAATCCTTTAACAGTTGGTCCTTGACACAGGTGATAAATTCGTTATCAGCTGATTCTGAACACAGCTGACCAATTCTTTAACAGTCTATCTTGGGCAAAGCTGACCAATCCTTTAAAAGTTGATCCTTGACGCAGCAGATCAATTCTTTAGCAGTTGATTCTTGACAATTCTTTAGCAGTTGATCCTGGTCAATCCTTTAACAACTGATCCTGGGCAGAGCATCATACTTTTAACAGTTAATCCTGTACACAGATCTGATCAATTCTTTAACAGTTGATCCTTGACGGAGCTAATCAATCTATTAACAGCTGATCCTGGGCAGACCTAATCAATCTTTTAACAATTGATCCTGGTAACAGCTGATTAACTCTAAACGGCGTCAGAAGTTTAGGAAAGTACACCCCCTCCCCATCCTTCTCTCTACTCAATTCATTAGTATATGTAAATCAAAGTTGCCAGCATAAATTATCACCTAATACGCAAACTAAAGATGGGAAATTTGCACTTGCATTTAATGTGCAAATTATCTTGTAAACAATGAAGAAAATGGCGGCCAGGAAATGGCAAATTTACTTCTCAGATTTCACCGGGAAATGTCAAGACGTTCAAATTATTAAACTTTTTTGCAAATTCCATTGCATGAGATATTGATCACAAAAAGAATGAAATTTTTAATGATTCAGTACTTCTACTTGATTATCATTCTACTTGATTATCATTCTACTTGATTATCATTCTACTTGATTATCATTCTACTTGATTATCATTCTACTTGATTATCCTTCTACTTGATTATCCTTCTACTTGATTATCCTTCTACTTGATTATCCTTCTACTTGATTATCCTTCTACTTGATTATCCTTTTACTTGATTATCCTTCTACTTGATTATCCTTTTACTTGATTATCCTTCTACTTGATTATCTTTCTACTTGATTATCCTTCTACTTGATTATCCTTTTACTTGATTATCCTTCTACTTGATTATCCTTCTACTTGATTATCATTCTACTTGATTATCCTTCTACTTGATTATCCTTTCACTTGATTATCTTTCTACTTGATCATCCTTCTACTTGATTATCCTTCTACTTGGTTATCCATCTACTTGATTATCCCTCTACTTGATTATCCCTCTACTTGATAATCCTTTTACTTGATTATCCTTCTACTTGATTATCCTTTTACTTGATTATTCTTCTACTTGATCCATCCATTAACTTGATTATGAATATACTTGATTATCCTTAAACTTGATTATCATTTTACTTGATTATTATTATCCCAACATCTGATTATCAGTAACAAAATAATATATATATGTATAATGTTATCATCGTCTATTTTTCTAACCAAATATCTAAAGTATAACTATCTAACTCTTTATCTGCGTGTACGTACAGCTAACTGTATTAGGAAAGAATACAATATTTTGATTAAAGATCGATGATTTTTTCAAAATGCTGGGGTCTCTTTGAAAACCTCTCCATAGTCCCCTATCCCCAATGCCTAACATAAACAACATCATCAATTAATTCATAGTCGAGCACTGCACTTTGCCACGGCTAGAACAGGGAGAGTCGTTAAATGTGGTTTAAAATCGCAAACATAATTTTCTATATCGAAAATGAGCAGTATATCATCAAATTTTAATAAATATCATATGAGATATGTGTAATCGTCATGTCTAAAGTCTAGAAGAAAAATATATAATACATTTATGAGAGAAAACAAAAAATTAACGAACTCTGATCGGGATAAAAACCATTTATCTATCTATCTATCTATCTATCTATCTATCCAGTTATGTATCTGGTGTGAAATTTTATTTTTCTCTAATCAAGGAACAATGTTGGAATATTTCTGTTTAACGTTCAATAGAACCTTTCAGATGGAGAGAAGGATAAGTAGATAGATAGATAGATAGATGCTGACACAGCTACAGAATTTCCCTTGAAAGCATACCGACAATCAGAATAGAAAAATAATCTTGTTTTTTCTTCGGTTTCCACCATTAGAAAAATAATAAATAATATTCTGCATTTATAGATATATTTATTTTTTTTCTCATCTAGGTTTACGATATGCACGTACCAAAATACGAGATATCAACCAAAATACGAGATATCAACCAGAATACGAGATATCAACCAAAATACGAGATATCAACCAGAATACGAGATATCAACCAAAGATATCAACCAAAATACGAGAAATCAACCAGAATACGAGATATCAACCAAAATACGAGATATCAACCAGAATACGAGATATCAACCAAAATACGAGATATCAACCAGAATACGAGATATCAACCAAAATACGAGATATCAACCAAAATACGAGAAATCAACCAGAATACGAGATATCAACCAAAATACGAGTTAGCAACCAGAATACGAGATATAAACCAGAATACGAGATATCAACCAAATTACGAGATATCAACCAAAATACGAGATATCAACCAGAATACGAGATATCAATCAAAATACGAGATATCAACCAAAATACGAGATATCAACTAGAATACGAGATATCAACCAGAATACGAGATATCAACCAAAATACGAGATATCAATCAAAATGAGATATCAACCAAAATACGAGATAAAAATCAACAAACAATGAAATTCGTTAAAAATTAAGCATAATTCATTCAGTCTAATCTAATCTTTTTGTTATCTAGTTTCACACTTTTACATTAAATTTACCTTGTTTTGACCCAGTGGCTATCAATTTTTTTTTTCAATTTTATTCTGAAATATATTGTCAGTTAAAACGCTAAAGATGATTTACACTTATAAAAAATCAATCTGAATAAAATAGATTAATAATTTGGTGAAAATATTGCGATAAACATTTTCTGCTATGTAATCCAATTTACTTGATCTAAAGGAGACTTTATAAGCGTTAATTCATGTGACTCTCAGTCTCAAGTAAATATTAGATATCAATGTTTATAATTTTGAAAACTGAATATTTTCAATTTTCGTTCTCGACAAAAGAGGCTCGCGCATTTCTACTACAGGAAAAGATACACGAATATCTGAATTAAAATTGTAAAAATATAAAAACGACAATATCTCCCTTATTGTTGATCAGATAAAAGTTTCAAGGGTACAGTGTTGAAATATCGTGTCCCAAAGAAATAATTAGCTTCACTTCTTGAAAAAAATACAGAAAAGTTTTGTTTAAATTAATAAAATTTAAAAAGTATTTTTGAACACCCCGCTATGTACCTACTCAGATATAATTATATACGAATACACGTAGATCCGAATCTATTAATGTTACTGCGTAAATAATCTTCATCATTTCCCTCGATATATTTTATCATTAATTTTACATAAAAAACATTAAAGGTTTTCCAATAATATAAAACTTTTTTCCATGAATCCAATTATATGTGTTTTAAAAGATGGAAGCCAATGAACTGAAAAAAGTCTAAGACTGCCATGTCTCTGTTAAATATCAATTTAGTCTCACTGTGTAAAAGTTAGTCTCTATATCCGTATCAAACTGATAGAGAATTCCTGGGAAACCCCCCTTATACTATTCCTATAACTATTTTAAACCAAAATTCCATCATAAAACCAGAATATCATCATAAAACCAGAATGTCATCATAACATTAGAATGTTATCTTAAAACTAGAATGCCATGTTAAAAACCAGAATGTCATCATAAAACCAGAATGTCATCATAAAACCAGAATGTCATCATAAAACTAGAATGTCCTGTTGAAAACCAGAATGTCATCTTAAAACTAGAATGTCATGTTGAAAACCAGAATGTCATCTTAAAACTAGAATGTCATGTTAAAAACCAGAATGTCATCTTAAAACTAGAATGCCATGTTAAAAACCAGAATGTCATCATAAAACTTGAATGTCATGTTGAAAACCAGAATGTCATCTTAAAACTAGAATGTCATGTTAAAAACCAGAATTTCATCATAAAACTAGAATGTCATGTTAAAAACCAGGATGCCATAATTCTAAAACCAAGATATCATTCTAAAACCAGGATGTCATCTTAAAACCAGGATATCATCTTAAAACCAGGATATCATTCTAAAACCAAGATGTCATCTTAAAACCAGGATATCATCTTAAAACCAGGATGTTATTCTAAAACCAGGATATCATGAATCAGGAAATCAACTAGGATTTCATCTTAAGCCAGTAAAAGGAATTGAGTCTGTGCTAAAAATTCAGATATTTAAATCCCTATATCTTCACAACCTGATGGTGTAAACCTTTGATATTTCAAACTTATACTATTTGATCTAAGGAATTCATAGTTTGAAATATTTAAGGGTTACGACGATGGTTTACAAATATATAGGGATTAGAAAATCAGAGTTTGTGGCAAAGACATGATTTCTTTGTTTTAAGCCCAATTCTACCAGAGTGCTCGAAAGATAGATATAGGTAGAAAGATGGAACAGTGTTTGGTTGTAAAGACAGGTCGAAATCGCACGTTAGATTTATTCCGACAATGTGAGGTAAAGGTTGCAAATATTGGTTATGAACTTATGTCTCAGATATAATCTGACCTCCTCTGGGCGTGGTTTTGGTTAACCTTACGAAATAGCAGTGATATTGTGGTCTAAGATTCTTATACATTATTAGACAACTGTGGCCGGAGAAAAAGCCAATTTATCATTTAGTATTCCAGTGCAAAGGTATGATACCTTTGCACTATTTAATGATGTTTGTCATAGTTATTGGTGTTAGTTTGTTAAATCAAATTTAAACACGAAAAACGTTAATTTCTTGCTAATTCCGAAAGTTTTTCTATTTTATTATAAAATGGCTGACACATGAATTCATTGAAATATGATAATTTTAGATTTTATTGGGCTGTTGTAACTAAAAAAAACCGTTTAAATAGTGTCTATGCCAAGGTACCTGGAATTCTAAGCGATAAATCGACTTTTTCTCCGGTCATAGATAATAGATATCTTTGAAAAGTAAGACTAATACCAATGAATAGTTAATGGTCAATTAGTTAACCATGAAATAACCCAAGTACGTAAACGGTCCCTTTAATTAAGAAGAGGCAAAATCCAAGAGTTTCGGATGAAATGGAATTTTTCAAACATTTCTGAAACACATCTTACATAAACAAATAAAATATATTTTAATATTGTCATTTTTTTAGATATATGTACACCTCCCCTATACCTTAGTAGTTTTTGCCTGATGTCGGATATCTGATGAAAAATATATATGTTCCCTATTTTTATCCGTACAATCTTGCTTAATAGAATATTTAACAGATAAGAGAATATAGTATACTACTAATTAATGTTAAAACACATGTGATCGCTTAGCGTAGTGGGGGAGGGGTCCGCCCCCCCCCCTCTGCAGATCAGTTTGGGGAGGGGGTGTACCTTTGTAGGTATCAAATATAAAGACTTGTTTCTAAAATATGTCTACACAAGAACATTTTGTAGATTTAATATAGTTAGTGGGGGGGGGGGGGCCTAATACTGTAAATATATGAACAGGCGTTTCATTCCTGGTTAAAAAATATTTGCAGATGCACGTTGTAAAAAGAAGAAAGGATAATATTCTTGTTTGTTTGTCATTTCTGTCAGATTCTATTTATGAACTAGAGCAGTGTTCATAAATTCTTTATATTTCAGCTCTTTGAACTAATATACTATTACAAATCTACTATGTTTCTCTCTTTGAACCCAAAGGAGTTTGACTCTATCTACGAGTTTCCACCATATAAACTACTGAAGTGTTTATGATTTCTCTTTTTCACCCTCTTTTGACCAGTAATGTTCATAATCTACTAATTTCTTCTATATGAACTACAAAAATGTTCATGAGTCCTCTTATTTTCAATCTTTGAACCCGGAAGGTTCATAATATACTATTTTATTCTATAAGAATTACAGAAATGTTCATGAGTCTTCTTATTTCCTCTTTTTGAACTAGCAATGTTCACGATCTATATGAACTACAGAAGTGTTACTGAGTCTTCTTATTTCCTATTTTTAAACCAGCAGTTTTGATATAGTCTTCCTATTTCCTCTCTTAGAATCAGCAAAATTCATGATTTACTAGTTTCCTGTCTAAGAACTACAACATTGTTCATCAGTACTCTAAGTTCCTCTGCTAGGACCAGTGCTGTTCAATAATCTACTAGTTTTCATTTTCTTCTCTAAGAATAGGCAATGTTCAACTTTTACTAGTTACCCTCCTTTGAACTACAACAATGTTCATTTCATGCATTTTCTCTCAGTTACTTTCTTTGAACCTGCAATATTTAGACTTTAATGCAGGGTTACCAACATAGTGTGAGACTGTAAAGACGACCTGAAACTCTTAAAATATGACGAACTGAAGGTTGAGACTTGTGCCTTGAATTTAGCCTTTTAAGGTCATAATCAATTACCTGGCAATGAAATAAATAAGTTTACAGCTCGAGAGAATGTTGAATATAAGGAAACAAGGAGTAAAAATCTAGTTTACAGCTCTAGAGAATGTTGAATATAAGGAAACAAGGAGTAAAAATCTAGTTTACAGCTCTAGAGAATGTTGAATATAAGGAAACAAGGAGTAAAAATCTAGTTTACAGCTCTAGAGAATGTTGAATATAAGGAAACAAGGAGTAAAAATCTAGTTTACAGCTCTAGAGAATGTTGAATATAAGGAAACAAGAAGTAAAAATTCCGTACAGTCGTCTATGAAGTTTCATCCTTTGTAGGTAACCCTGTATGTTTCCTTTTCATAAACTCTACGAACCTGCAGTGTTCCTATTCTATATATATCTCCTCTATGTCTAGTTGCTATATAATCTCTTAGTTTCCTCTCTATAAACTGTATTAACATGCAGTGTTCCTATTCTATTTATATCTCCTCTATGTCTAATTGCTACATAATCTACTAGTTTCCTATATAAACTGTATTAACCTGCAGTGTTTCTATTCTATTAATATCTCTTCTATGTCTAGTCCCTACATAATCTACTAGTTTCCTCTCTATAAACTGTATTAACCTGCAGTGTTCCTATTCTATTAATATCTCCTCTATGTCTAGTTGCTGCATAATCTACTAGTTTCCTCTCCATAAACTCTATGAACCTGCAAGTGTTCCTATTCTATTAATATCTCCTCTATGTCTAGTTGCTGCATAATATATTAGTTTCTTCTCTATAAACTCTATGAACCTGCAAGTGTTCCTATTCTATTAATATCTCCTCTATGTCTAGTTGCTACATAATATATTAGTGTTAAATACCTGGTTAAATGCTGGCTAGAGGGTGGATCAAAATATCTTATCTATTTAATGTTTGGAAGGGGGGAAGGGGTGTCTAAGAAATGGGGGTATGCTATACTATGAAAGGGTAGATAGTCAGTTAAGGTCTAAAATGGGAATTCAGGTTGGAAAACATAGTATTGGGAGGGAGGTAAAAAATATGTTTAAACTGTGTGCCATTAATTTCGATATAAAGGGATTGTATACTTAATTTCGAGTGACCTCCATTTTAAAGGGTTGCATGCCCGACTAAAAATACCTTATAAAATCAGAAATCAGAAACATGAATATTAAAAGCAAACATATCCATTACCCATCATCTTTCAGCGGATTCAAATTGTTCAATTTGTGTTTTAAATTCTGTCACATGAGAATCAATTTTAGATTTACTTGTTATTAAAATGATCTGATGATTAGGAAACAGAGGGATTAAAAAAAGATTTCAAAAGTAATTAATAAGTAAATATATCTCAATTTATACTGTTATCCATATTCTTGTAACCGTAATTATTGGAAGTAAAAAAGAGCCAATTTAACGATTTACCTTTAACCTACAACTATTTGTAATAAATACAGTTGGAACATATCTATTCAAATTATTGGAAGTAAAAAAGGGCCAATTTAACGATTTACCATTAACCTACAACTATTTGTAATAAATACAGTTGGAACATATCTATTTAAATTACGTTGCACATTGTCTGAAAATCTAACTGTGCTAATCCTTAAATATGCAAAACTTGTAGCTACGTATTGTGATTAGCTTAACTACGATGATATGTATCTGCGCATATATTGTAAATATATATTAAAAACTTAGCAAAAGATAATTTTCAAATACACATTAGTTAGTTGAGACTCTGCTTTGATTACGGTGATAGAAGTAATTAAGTCCTTGTTGAAGCATATGAGCTGAGTTCATGCCTAGAGGTTTGGCATTGATCGCTTAAGAGCTTGTTTGAAGCTATGCTTGTGTCCCTGTGTGACATTCAGAGCCGATGAGATCGTGCCAATTGGTTTGGCATTGATCGCTGAAGAGTTTGTGTCCTGGTTGACATTTATAGCTGACGAGTTGTACCTGGACTGATACAGTTCTGGACGAAATTTTAAAAGTACGGGCATTTACTTAATTGTAAGCATGACGTTTTAATATCTGAAATTTTTACCTCTTTCTTGGCGAATTTTAATTAGCGGTATGTTCAATGTTCATGAAAAGCTGTAATTAAAAATATACGATAAAGTGGTGTTTTCCTATTTTCAGAGTTTTTAGTAGCTAACGAAGAAACTATTAGAGATTTATGGAGTTTTTAATATTTACATATCCGTCTATCTTACTCTAATACGTTTATGTATCTATCTATCTGTCTATCTATCTATCTATCTATCTCTTGTCAGACCCCGGAAATGCCCTGTTTCTGTCTAATTCTGTAGAATATACTAAATATGTGACATCTATACTCAGTTCTTCTTGAAGTTGAGTCTAACCTTGTTCTAACCTTGTGTTGACCTTTTCCAACCTTTCTCCTCATATCCTCATATTCTAATTCACTTCTTCAACTCATTTTCAAACTATTTTCTTCAAGATAAAAACGAATTTCAAAATTGTTCACGATATTCTATTCATCCGATAAAAAGTAACAAACAACAAACTTTTTTAGGCTTAAAGAATTTTTGCGAAATTGTTGGTGCGACTTTTTAATCTCGAACCTTTGCTAATTTTGATTCTATGCTCAGTCAAGTAAAGCCAAGGAACTGAAAACTCCCCACAAACTCTTACTTTCTAATCTCTGAACAATTTACCACATAATTAAGTATCTAACCTTTAAATTTTAATATTTCAAACTTGATTTTTTTATTGTAATTAAGATATTTGGCACGAGTCCCTTCAATTAGTATAGCATATCAGACACGAGTCCCTTTAATTAGTATAGTTTATCAGACACGAGTCCCTTTAATTAGTATAGTTCATCAGGCACGAGTCCCTTTAATTAGTATAGCATATCAGACACGAGGCCTTTTAATTGGTATGGTATATCAGACACGAGTATTTTAATTAGTAAAGCATATCAGACACGAGTCCCTTTAATTAGTATAGTTTATCAGACACGAGTCCCTTTAATTAGTATAGCATATCAGACAAGAGGCCCTTTAATTAGTATAGTATATCAGACACGAGTCCCTTTAATGGGTATAGCATATCAGACACGAGTCCCTTTAATTAGTATAGCATATCAGACACGAGTCCCTTTAATTAGTATAGCATATCAGACACGAGTCTCTTTAATTAGTATAGCATATCAGACACGAGTCCCTTTAATTAGTATAGTTTATCATACACGAGTCCCTTTAATTAGTATAGCATATCAGACACGAGGCCCTTTAATTAGTATAGTATATCAGACACGAGTCCCTTTAATTGGTATAGCATATCAGACACGAGTCCCTTTAATTAGTATAGCATATCAGACACGAGTCCCTTTAATTAGTATAGTATATCAGACACGAGTCCTTTTAATTAGTATAGCATATCAGACACGAGTCCCTTTAATTGGTATAGCATATCAGCCACGAGGCCCTTTAATTAGTATAGTATATCAGACACGAGTCCCTTTAATTAGTATAGTATATCAGACACGAGTCCCTTTAATTGGTATAGCATATCAGACACGAGTCCCTTTAATTAGAATAGCATATCAGACACGAGTCCCTTTAATTAGTATAGCATATCAGACACGAGGCCCTTTAATTAGTATAGTATATCAGACACGAGTCCCTTTAATTGGTATAGCATATCAGACACGAGTCCCTTTAATTAGTATAGCATATCAGCCACGAGTCCCTTTAATTGGTATAGCATATCAGACACAAGTCCCTTTAATTAGTATAGCATATCAGACACGAGTCCCTTTAATTAGTATATCATATCAGACACGAGAACCTTTAATTAGTATAGCATATCAGACACGAGGCCCTTTAATTAGTATGGTATATCGGACACGAGTCCCTTTAATTGGTATAGCATATCAGACACGAGGCCCTTTAATTAGTATAGCATATCAGACACGCGAAAAAGGAAAACCTGGAACCAATGAGGATGTACAAGGTTTCGTGATTAATATTTTTATCTTTTCATCTTAACCTAACCTAACCTAGAATAATGAGTGTACACAGTACAGTGTTCATCTACAAATATGAGTGAGATGTGGGAGGGGGATGGGGTAGGGTTCATAGAGTTATTTAATAATTCTGAGCCCACTAATTACTATTTAAGATTATCATTTAATTTTTACCAATATGTTGGAAAATGGACATTCAGTAGATATTGGATTGGAAGTTAGATGGATGGGCAGCTAGATAAATAGTTAGTGTTTGGAATTTAGGAACTTTATGATTCTTTTTAACTGAATACATAGTTTAAAGAATTTGAATAATAATAATTAAAGATAATTATTTTGAAAGGAAATGAGTTTTTGCCACAAACTCTTATTGTTCAATCCTTAAATCTTTCCAACCCGATGTCGTAGAGCTTAGATATTTCAAACTATAAATTCTGTTAGATCAAAAAAGATCATCATTAATCCTCAAGAATTAATTGTATGCTAGTTTTTAACCTTTTCAAAATTACATATACACATCACTAAAAACTAGACATTATTGGTACAATTTTGAAACCTCTTGGGTCCTCTAGTTTTGATTCTACGTACAAGTATGTGAAAATCAGATTAGAAATTCAAAACATTTGTGTTCTTCTCAATAGCTCTTTAATAAAAGAGTTATGGTTGAAAACATTCAAGATTTTAGTCTTATTTACTTTAGCTGTTCGATCGTGACATTGCACTGCTTGCCGTAGAAAATAACGCTCAAACATTATTAAACAAAAATATTGATAAAATTCGACATTTTGGCAAGAATTTCTTGAAGGTAAAAACATGGGAAAGAATTTCAGGTTATTTGTTTTAAACAGTTGGATATTGTTTGGGGTGGAGACTAGAGGGTACCTCTGAGGAGGGTAAGGGAGGAAGCGTGGGAGATTGAAGCCATATTTAAAGTTGCATAAATTTTAATGAAGTTTTCACACAGTCATTATGATTCAGGTGAGATAAGTAAACATTTAGTCATTTAAAAAAAATTTTACATTTCTATATTTCGGTTTTGAATGAATTATTTGTAGCATATTCTATCAAAGCAAGGTTGAGTAGCTATAGTTCGTAACTCTCGACCAAAAATATGTTTAAATTTAACTTTATGGTACAAAATTCGCAGACCTTTGATATTTCAAACTATGAATTTTGTTTCATCAAATAGTCTTAGTTTGAAATAGCAAATTTGTATACCATCAGGTTGCAAAGATATAGGGATTCGAAAATTTGTGCTTCTGGCAAAACCTCAATTCCTTTCATAGAAAATCTGAAATTTCTACATCCAGTATTCTATAGATCTTATTTATTGCTACTGCCTCTGATAGATGGTTAAATACGTAGATATGGATAGATTAAAGGAGAGAAGGTTGGATAGATTGATAGATAATAGATTGTAGGAAGGATAGATGGATAGATTGATAGATAATAGATTGTAGGAAGGATAGATGGATAGATTGATGGTTGGATAGATTGATAGATAATAGATTGTAGCAAGGATAGAAAAATTGTTGGATAGATGGATATATGGATAGATAGAGTGTAGGAAGAATAGAAAAATGGTTGGATAGATGGATATATGGATAGATAAAGTGTAGGAAGAATAGATAGATGGTTGGATGGATGGATATATGGATAAATAGAGTGTAGGAAGAATAGATAGATGGTTGGATGGATGGATATATGGATAAAAAGATAGTAGGATGAATAGTTGGACAGAGTGGTTGATAGACGGTTAAAATGTTGGATAAGGGTTAGAATTAGGCTGGAAAAGTGCTCAATATATTTACTTAGGACTATGATGGCGCAGAAATAAACTTGAAGAAGAAAATTGATTTTATGGAAATTTGTGAAAAGGAAACTATTGACGATTTATAAAGAAAAAGGGATTCAGGAGAAAAAAAATCGGGATTTCAGGGGATTGGGTTTATGGAAAGTTAAGATACAAGAAATTAAGAGACATTAAGAAAATGAGGCTTAAGCAAGTAAAAGGAAATGGTTTCAAGAGAAGAATAGGGATTCAGAGGTTGTAAATGGATTTAAGGAAAGAATAGGGATTCAGAGTTTGTAAATGGATTTAAAAAAAAGAATTTGGATTTAGAGGTTGTAAATGGATTTAAGCGAAGAATAAGGATTCAGAGGTTGTAAATGGATTTAAGGGAAGAATAGGGATTCAGAGGTTGTAAATGGATTTAAGGGAAGAATAGGGATTCAGTGGTTATAAATGGATTTAAAGGAAGAATAGAGATTCAGAGGTTGTAAATGGATTTAAGAGAAGAATAGGGATTCAGAGGTTGTAAATGGATTTAAGGGAAGAATAGGGATTCAGAGGTTATAAATGGATTTAAAGGAAGAATAGGGATTCAGAAGTTGTAAATAGATTTAAGGGAAGAATAAGGATTCAGAGGTTATAAATGGATTTAAGGGAAGAATAGGGATTCAGAGGTTATAAATGGATTTAAAGGAAGAATAGGGATTCAGAGGTTGTAAATAGATTTAACGGAAGAATAGGGATTCAGAGGTTTTAAATGGATTTAAGGGAAGAATAGGGATTCAGAGGTTTTAAATGGATTTAAGGGAAGAATAATGATTCAGACCAAGAAAATGGATTTAAGGAAAGAATATGGATTCAGAGGTTGTAAATGGATTAAAGGGTAGAATAGGGATTCAGAGGTTGTGAATGGATTTAAGGAAAGAATAGGGATTCAGAGGTTGTAAATGGATTTAAGGAAAGAATAGGGATTCAGATGTTGTAAATGGATTTAAGGGAAGAATAGGGATTCAGAAATTGTAAATGGATTTAAGGGAAGAATAGGGATTCAGAGGTTGTAAATGGATTTAAGGGAAGAGTAAGGATTCAGTAGTTATAAATGGATTTAAGAGAAGAATAGGGATTCAGAGGTTGTAAATGGATTTAACGGAAAAATAGGGATTCATGGGCCAAAAAAAATGGATTCAAGAGACAAAAATTAATTTAAATGAAGAATAGGGAATTAGAGGAAAGATATGAATCCGAAAGTTGAATATGGATGCAGTAAAGTATGCAGAGGAAGACAATTTAATTTAAAAAGAAAAATAGAGATTGAGTAAAAAATGGATTCAAAAAAGGAAAGGGATTCAGAGAAAGAAATGGATTCAATGGCAGAGTAGGGATTTAGGGAGAAGCTATTAAATATTAAGGAAAGAAAAGTGGCGTGTTATCAACGGTAAAGAGGATTAAAAGAAAGAGTCTTGGGGTTGTTTATCTTGATGAACATAAGCAGATTAGTAATGGGTGGGAAGGGAGGTTAGTATAGGGTGGGGAGGGATGCTGGTATTGGGTTAATAATTGGTGAGAATAATGTAGACAGAGTGAGAACTTGGGTTACTGTGGTTTGTGACGGTAGAAGAGGAGGGCCACTGGCTCCAAGATATTTCTATCTCAGTTTGTTTGCAAAAAAAAACTTCATTTTATGTAGTATCTATGACTGCGTGTGTCCCAAATTGCTGTATTTCAGTTGAAGTTGTGTTCTTTCTTCATCTTCATAAGTATTAAAGTTGATCAAATCATGATTTAAACATTTATCTTTATCTTGTCTTGAATGAGTTGAATTGACCAGAGGTTCGTCTGAAAATGAGAACTTTTAATAGAATAAGCTATATTCTGCATTTCATTTCAAATTTTTAGATACAGTCATAAGTCATGTCACCATTATCCTTCCTCATTCCAACCTCCCCCCCATCCTGCTCTTTCATACCCCTCCATCTCCCCTCTCTGCTCTAATGATCCACTCTCCTAACCTGCTACATTTATACTCCCCTTTACCTCTAAAGTTTCTCCCTGATACAAAACATTTCTTCCAATAAATGCTCCCTTCAATTCCCCATCCACGCTTTATCTGAACCCCCACCCCCTTTTTCTGATCCTCACAACTATTAGTTGTTGGATAATGAAAGTTTTGTATTTTCTCTGATACAATTAGAGCAATGAGTAAGTTTCTAATTGTATTTGATGTTTATAATTATATAGTTTGCATCCTTCCAGCACATTTAAGGGACACCTTCCATTACAAAATGGATCGGTCCTAATCCGATTTTCCACGATATGATTTTGAGCAACAATGATATTGAAGTTTTTCTGTCTGGAAAGTGTTAAATTTTGCCAAATTTCAAAATCTCTCTTAATAATCCGCAAGTCGTAATTGAAAATAATTCATTTTAAGACACAAAAATGCGGATAACTCAGTTTTTAGCAGACGAAGGTTTATAGAGTACCATTGTACATCGAGCCTATTTACTATTTTTCTTTTAAATAGAAGGTCAGTTTAAATAACGTCTCTGAAGTATGAGAAATAAAAGTGAGAGATAAGAATGAGTATTAAGAGAAGTCATGTTGGATGAAGAGCATGTTGAAGGAAATTAAGGAAACTTCAGAATGAGGGAATGATGGAATGTAAATGAGGGAATAAGGATGATAATAAGGAACAAGAAGTAAAACGGGGAGATAAAGTATGAAAATGGGGATATCGCCTGCGGTTGAGTAAAATAAGCTGGCGTGACTGAGTTGAGTGAATTATAGCACTTGAGCTAAATGTACGGAATTATAAATTGTTGACATAAAACATATGGTGTTAGAACTACCCGCACAATTCAATGATTGAGTGTTTAAATAAAGGATTAAACTTTAAGAGTAAAGTGTATCCTCCCGCCTCCCTTTGTCCTACCCGCCTACTTTCCACAGTGTACCCTCCCGCCTCCCTTCATCATACCCACCTACTTTCCACAGTGTACCCTCCCACCTCCAATTGTCCTACCCGCCTACTTTCCACAGTGTACCCTCCCGCCTCCCTTCATCATACCCACCTACTTTCCACAGTGTACCCTCCCACCTCCAATTGTCCTACCCGCCTACTTTCCACAGGGTACCCTCCTGCCTCCCTTAATCATACCCACCTACTTTCCACATTGTACCTTCCCGCCTCCCTTCATCCTACACGCCTACTTTCCAAAATGTATACTCCCGCCCCCCTCTAGTCATATCACCTACCACAGTGTACCCTCCTTACCCCTTCGCCCTATCCGCCTACTTTCCACTCTAGCAGAGGGAGTACAATGCACGTTGTAAAAAGCTGGTGTTGTTTTGGTACAAAAAGATATGCATTGAATCCCGCTAATCTAAAAACTTATTAATGCAGATCCATGTTAAAACCAGCATTTGTCAAAGATGTTATTTACTCTCAGACAAAAAATAGAATTCTTGGAAAGGAATTGAGTCCTTGACACAAATTCTGATTTTCCAATCCCTATATCTTTACAACATAATGTAATAGATCTTTGATATTTCAAACTATAATTTTTGTTAGATCAAATAATCTAAGTTCGAAATTTCAAAGTTCCTCGTCATCAGGTTGCACACACATATTGATTAAAGAATTGGAGTTTGTGGCAAAAACTCAGTTCCTTGAAACCCCCTCGGGATTCACTAATAAGCTCTTCATCATTGCATTCCTCGGGGTATTAATTTTCATTGGTTCTAATTTTTCTTAAAGTAAATGTTACATTTATTCAACCCAGGAAGTTTTCCATCCTCTTTTTAACACTTTAAAGCGAGTGTCACGTCAAATTTCTTGACTGGCCCTTTAAAGATTTAGGAAAGCACACAATAAATCTTTTCTACCTGCACTGTAAGGGGTCAAAACGTGGAGAAGGGGGGTGATAGTTTTAAATATCATTCAAACTGTTTTTGGAGATATGGGTTGGGTCGCCATGTTTCTCTGTGGGACCATGTGTCAGGTTTAGACAAATAGATGGTTTAAACCTGCTGG
The DNA here is from genome assembly GCF_000591075.1 of Eurytemora carolleeae. Classification (NCBI taxonomy): domain Eukaryota; kingdom Metazoa; phylum Arthropoda; class Copepoda; order Calanoida; family Temoridae; genus Eurytemora; species Eurytemora carolleeae. The sequence goes on along the minus strand of NW_019397901.1, from coordinate 8,963 downwards.
GTTCACTTTATTTATCACGGAGTAATCCGAGATTTTAATAGTTTACTATTCTATAAATATTCAGTTACCAGGGGCTTCACCGCAAAAGAATTGAGTCTTTGTAACAAACTCTGATTTTCTAACTTATATATCTTTACAACCAAATGTCGTAGATCTTTGATTTTTTTTTGATTTACACCATCAGGTTCGATAGATAAAGAGATGGGAAAATTTGGGTTTGTTGAACAGACTCAATTCCTTAACCTCTCAAACAAAAATCTAGCAGTATTTGACAAGTTACTCATATTAAACTTAATCTAGAAAAAAGCGCATTGCATTCTTAAAATGTATATGCATAGGGCTACAAAAATGATATAAGATAGTCGGTGTGGTAAGTCAAAAGGCCAAGGCATTGCGACAAGTAGAGACTGTCTAAAATTGTATAACTAACTTTTAGAGTTGTAATACATTTCAGGGGTTTATTTTATTCATCAAGTTACCTAACAATTTAATAGATTTCAGGGGTTTATTTTATTCATCAAGTTACCTAACAATTTAATAGGTTTCAGGGGTTTATTTTATTCATCAAGTTACCTAACAATTTAATAGATTTCAGGGGTTTATTTTATTCATCAAGTTACATAACAATTTAATAGGTTTCAGGGGTTTATTTTATTCATCAAGTTACCTAACAATTTAATAGTTTCAGGGGTTTATTTTATTCATCAAGTTACCTAACAATTTAATAGATTTCAGGGGTTTATTTTATTCATCAAGTTACATAACAATTTAATAGGTTTCAGGGGTTTATTTTATTCATCAAGTTACCTAACAATTTAATAGGTTTCAGGGTTTTTTTTTTATTCATCAAGTTACCTAACAATGTACAGGATTGTCAACGTAATCTTAAACAACCCTTTAATTTCGTAGTTTAGCACTATAGAGGGTGTAATTGAATATCATTAATCTTACTTTTCTGTGTTCTTTTTCTGCATAACTGAAAAAAGCGACACATAAGGAATGATGAAGGAGTTCTATCTGATGTTCTTGTTTCGAGAAATTGTTATAAAACAGATCATATTCAGTAAATACACAACCAATCTGAAAACTACGATTTCCCAGAGGAGCCTGAAAACTCAGGTTTGCGCCTGTTATCATTTGAATGTAATAATACTTAATTTTTAAAGGATATAATTGATAATATTGATGCTGCTCTGCCATTGGTTGCATATTTGCTGAATATGATCTGTTTGAAACTCAATCAACTCCTGAAATGATCAGGGTTTAGCCTATACCCCCTTTCATTTTTCCTTTACAGTCCCTTTCAGCAACAGATTTCAAATTTCTTCATTTGAAAAAAACAAAAATAATATTTTTCTGAAATATTTTAAAAACTTTTTGAAACCCTCCCTAGCACCCTAACCATTAAAGTTAGAGGTATCCTTTTTTAAAACCTACTGGCCTTGTAAAATTAGACTGTAGACATGTATCACACTCTCCTATTTCAACTCATAAGGGGAAAATCATAAGACAAAAAAGCCAACATTTGTTCGCGGCACACAGAATGATTGGACCAAAAGGTACCATCTTTAAAAGTTTTTTTTATATAAAAACTAAAGAATTATTTTTTTCATGATGTAGTTATTTTGTTTGTATTTTACAAAACTATAAGAATTACTGCAAGATATTTTTCTCTATATACTTATGCATACTTATGTATACTTATGACTACGTGATGCAAACCTTTGTGAATTTTATCAACATTTAAAAGTTTACAGAAGTTTGTTCTAATTTACAAATTATATGAATGCAACCGTTTTTTTAAACTAGGCGCGCGCAGAGTGTATACAGAGAAAAATTAAGAGTAATTCATATAAACATGAAAGCTTTGGTTAAACAAATAATTAATTCACATAAAATAAAAGAAACTCAACCCTGCAGCAAATATTTTCGCAAAATTATCAGATCTCAGAATCTGCTCTGCAAATGTTGCAATTAAAGTTTCTAAACCGTGCAAATTCCACCATAGGAATTCACAGTGTTCTGAAAAATTTAAGTTTAAAACGGAAATATTTGTTAATTAGGACAATAAAAAAACACTAAAACTAATTTTGATAGTATTGTAGTGTTGACAGTTTAGATAGTTTTGTAGTGGTGACAGTTTTGTAGTGGTGACAGTTTAGATAGTTTTGTAGTGGTGACAGTTTATATAGTTTTGTAGTGGTGACAGTTTAGATAGTTTTGTAGTGGTGACAGTTTAGATAATATTGTAGTGGTGACAGTTTAGATAGTATTGTAGTGTTGACAGTTTAGATAGTTTTGTAGTGGTGACAGTTTAGATAGTTTTGTAGTGGTGACAGTTTAGATAGTATTGTAGTGGTGACAGTTTAGATAGTTTCGTAGTGGTGACAGTTTAGATAGTTTTGTAGTGGTGACAGTTAAGGTAGTTTTGTAGTGATGACAGTTTAGATATTTTTGTAATGGTGACAGTTTGATAGTATTGTAGTGGTGACAGTTTAGATATATGTATTTAATGCTTCGGAAAGAATTGTCAAAGTATGAAAAAAAAATTATTTTAAAATACAAAAATAGAAAAGTTTTGCTACGTCCTGTTGTTATTCATACATGAATCACTTATTGACGAAGAATGAGAAATCACGACGTTTAAAAGTTTTTTCCTTAAATTATTTCCTTACTCCTATATCGCTTTAAACCTAAAACTTTTATAAGTTTACAAATAGGTCTTCGTTCCACCCCAAACTAACCAGGGTGCAGGGGCGGATACAGGATTTCAGAGCGGGGGGGGGATTTTTTTCACTTAAAAGACTCAAAAAGAGTCAAAATTAATGACTAAAGACTAAAAAACTAAATTTTTTACTTTTCACACATTATAGTTTATTAAGACAGATATGTTTCCTGTTTTGCACTAGGGTTTCTTTCCCTTAAGCATGCTATTGAGAAGCTATTCTGAAAATAGGAACAAAAAATTCCAAATTCAGGGGGGTGGGGGCGAATGTCCCCCGCCCCCCCTGTATCTGCCCCTGCCAGGGTGAGATGTATTCAGTTTCTTCTATTTGAAATCAATCACATGTTGGTTTATAATTCTACAATCTTAAACTTACGATTTTGTCACATCATACTTTTTCGTTTAAAACGCGTATGCTGACAAAAAAGTATAAAAGAAAAAATGGAAGATTTTACGTTTAATAGGCTAAATTATGATCGAAAGTCACAGTTCTCTGAGGTCAGGACAAAACCAGGAGGGTCCCTTTAATAATTAAAGTATCGCAAAGTTTCCCTTTAGGTATTCGTCGCATTGTACCCAAGCATCATTACTCAGTACTACCATTAAGATTGTATCATATACCTAGTATACGTGACCTAACCTTATCCAACCATCTATCTATCTATCTATCTAACCATCCAACCATACATCTAACTAGCTATCTAACTATTCGACCATACATCTAACTATCTATCTAACTATTATCTAACTATCCAACCATACATCCAACTATTTATTTAACTATTTAACCATACATCTAACTATCTATCTAAATATTTAACCAAACATCTAACTATCTATCTAACTATCCAACCATACATCTACTATATATCTAACTATCTATCTATCTATCTATCCAACCATACATATAACTATTTATCTAACTATCTATCTATCAAACCATACAGCTAACTATCTGTCTATCTATCCAACCATACATATAACTATTTATCTAACTATCTATCTATCTATCTATCCAACCATACATATAACTTCATATCTATCTATCCAAACATACATCTAACTATCCAACCATATATCTAACCATACATTTAACCTCTATCTATCCAACCATACATCTAACTATCTATATAACTACCTATCTATTTATTCAACCATACATCTAACTATCTATCTAACTATCTATCTACCTATCCAACCATATATCTGACTATATATATCTATCTATCTATTTATCCTACCATACATCTAACTATATATCTAATTATCTATCTATCAAACCATACAGCTAACTATCTGTCTATCTATCCAACCATACATCTAACAGTCTATCTATTTATCCAACCACACATCTAACTATCTATCTGTCAGCTGTCTATCCAACCAAAAAACATCTAACTATAAATATCTAACTATATATTTATATATCCAGCCTATCTACTTGCACTGTTGATGTACTGTATTGTCTTGCTAGTGTATACAAATGCCTATATTGCCTGTATATAAACCTGTAATATTGTTTTCGTTAATACGTTTAATCCCTCATAGTACACAACAAAAAATTATGAGAACCCCGAAACCCATATGTTCGAAAAATCTTTCTTATCACTATTTGTATTTGTAAAGGGAGTGACCGGCTATGTAAGGTAGTTGAACTGAGTATGCAGTGTTGTGGAAAACTTCTGTCGGATTCAATTGAGACATATTAAACTTTTTAAAGATCTGTAATACTCAGTTCAACTACCTTACATAGCTGGTCACTCCTTTTAATCAAATATCTGAAGAGTCCCTTTCAGGGGATTTATTTTATTAAATAGTTTAGAGATTTAAGAACATTCCCTTTTGTTCCTTTTATGATTTCCTCCCTAGGTTGGTTAGTTTATTATCCTAGAATCTAATATATTATTAGTTATCGTTGAAATAATTATAAATAATTAGGTTGGTCTAGTAGTATACTTTAGAATAGTTTGTATGTGTATACTGAATAGGTTGAGATAAGGGGTAATGAATATAGGCCTATTCATGTTAATTATGAGAAGGGCCAGGGGGGGAAGGAGGCAAATACAGGAATTTTTCAAAAGGTGGGCTTAGAATTCGAACCTTTCGAAAGGAAGGAGAGGGGGTCAGAATCCCTCACCCAGAGTTCGGGGTTGGAACAGTGTGATATGAAAAAGGAAATGAGACAAAGAGCTATAAGAAAGCCTGGTAACCAAATATGATTCTGAGAAAAAGGCTTTAAATACCAGAATGAAAAAGGAGACAAATCTAAAAACAATGTTACTAAAAAAAAATTTAAATATGGAAAAATATATTAAGAAAAAGAATATAAAGCACCAAAAGGTTAGAACACGAGTGAGAAATAATAAAATGGAAGAAACTTCTTGCTTCATTTTACACAAATCACATTTCTCTTTTTGTCAGAGAAAGAAAACAAATAAAACTTTGTTCAAGCTGGTTTCTTGTTAAGTTTTATGAACCCCCTTCTTCTCCCTATTAGCAGAGAATTCAAGGGTTGCAGTACGATGTCTAATTAATTTATTGAGTTTAAACTCAAATGAAGAACTAGAAAAGAAAAAGAATGAAGAAAGGTATTTCATATTGAGAGGGAAAAAAGAGCAAAACAAGTATAATAAAATTACAAAATTATTCTAAATAGAGGGCTAAATAATTTCTTTATATGATTTATAATAATCTAATTAATCTGAAGCTTATTTTCAGTGAAAGAAATAAAGCCATGTTTAATTCAGTTTAAAAATAAAAGTAAAGTAAAACTATAAAAAGGAGTATATTTTGATTTTGGGGGAAAAGATTTCCCAATAAATTCTAATTTCCCCAGCTGTTAATCACTTAAATGCCCCCTCCAACCCTCCATCCTTCCATGATTACTCTGGTCATCAGTCCCCCGCAGAGCAGAGTATATTTACAATTTTCCGCTGATATAAACCTAGCGGAGAGAGATCAACCAATTGATTTAATCAGACAGTGGGTTCACATGCAAGCAAGTAAATATAGAAACACGTCCCGGTATAAATCTGACCAGAACAAGCGAATCTAATTAAATATATAACACAAGTATGTTCTAACGGCATCGACATAAGATCAGAGTAGAATCTAGAAATGATATTAATTTTCTGATTCCAATCAAAGAAAGCCTAATGCACTTCATTTACTTACTGGCTTGGGAACTCATCTTTGCCTGGAGTTTTCTCTATACAATTCAACCCACTTAACTTATACAAAAAATCTGGTGGTTCTCCCGAGTTCCCCAATCTAAATTAACTGAGTTTTTGTCACAAACTCTACTTTTCTAATCTATATATCTTTGCTACCCAATGTTGTAGATCTTTGATGTTACAAACTGTGAATTCTGTTGGACCAAATAATCTAAGTTTGAAATATCAAAGGTTTACATCATCAGATTGTAAAGATATAGGAATTAGACAATTTGAGTTTGTGACAAAAACTCAGCTCCTTAAGGAAAAAAGTTATGGGGTTAATGAGTTATGATTGGACATCAAGACAGAGATTAATACTTCACTTTAAAAACGCAACGTCTAAAAAACAATGAAAAAAACGTAAATAAATAAAATATGTTACGCTATAAGCTGTCGCCCCTTTTCGATCATAGTTTTGGGGTGACAAGCTATTACCGAAAAAGTAAAAGAAGGCATTCCTAAAATTTGAAAAGCAATCGTTAGGTTAGATAGTCTGTGGCGTTTACTTTCGAACCTATTTCATTATTCATACTTTATTCACCAATACATATTTACCAAAAACTGCAATTTACTCAAGAAAATGAAGACAAAAGTTTGAGAGCAACGTTTCTTTTTTTTGTAAACACAAATTTAAAATATGATAAAAGTCTAGTTTCTAAAATCCCTGTCCCCTGAACCTATTATTATAAAATTACCTAATGATAAATGTTGGAACCCAACCGAGCTTCTGATCGAATACTTTCAGATTATTACCCGAACTAATTCAAGAATGCAGGATAACATTTGTTTTGAATTAATAAAAAAATTTAATTTTTTCTTCCATCATTATATACAGTATAGTCTTATTTATATGTGAATGTAAACAATGTAAAAATAGTAAAAATGTAAAATTGGTCGATGGGAGCATGCATAGTTAATTTTCTTGTCTAAATATCGCTTAATTATAAACCTGCAAATACTGAATTGCACATAAAACTTAGAATTCAGGTATAAATGCTGCTGATTTCTGGATGCTTTTTTATTTAAAAGTTTTACGTAAATCTCCAAAAAATGTGAGGCATTTTTTGTGTTTACTGTACTCTCTAAGAGGAATGTTCGATTTGATGGTTGTTACGCACTTTTGCTTGGTCCAGCTGTAGATATTTGTATTCATGCCTGATTAGTTGACAATCAGGTGTTAGAGGTAGATTAATATCCTCACATTTATCAGTCTCAGGTCCTAATAAGTCATTAATTAGGAAACTAGATAGATAGATATGCATATATAGTATATAGTATGCAGATTAATTAGATTAGATAGGGTTGATTATGTGAAGAGGGAAAAATGAATTAAAGTTAATCTAATATGGCGCAGAATAAGAATCTAAGATTATGTAAAGAAACACACATTTTGTGAAGAATCCAGTTTTGCTGAGTATTTTTTAATTGTTTCAAATTCTTTTTTTTCATCTGTCTGTCAGTTTATTTCCAATAAACGTCAAAACGGCTGAACCAAAAATTTGATTATGACGAAAGAATAACAGCTTAAGAATCTACAGTTAAGAGCTAAAACTCTAAAAAGAGGGTTCGAAGCGCGGCTTAATTTCTAATGTTATAAATTTTGCTTTTAAATGTTACTTACTTCTTAATGCAACCAAATAAATTACACAAATATCTATTTTCGCAGATATTTTAGTTTTTTATTTGTTCATTTCCAAAATTTTTAAGGTAACAATTGTTTTGTTTCAACTAAAACCTCCTTGGGCCAGGGCCCTGATCAGTTTTTATTAGATAAAATAAATAAAAAAAACAGTGTGTAGAGAAGTCAATTACACATAACATATATAATATATATATATTATGTAAAATATATAATAGTTCTAGTTTACATGGTACTTTTCTCTATTTTGATTTTCATATATTTCCATTTATCTAGACTTACTTAATTCTTAGTTTAAGTATCATGTGAAAACAAACAGAAATTTTTGTTTATATAGTTGACAACAAATATATATAGATATATAAATATAGATATATAGAAGGATAGTCAAATATATAGAAATAGATAGAAAGATATATCCCTGTGAATAATATTGACCAATATACTTACTTATATAAACATACAGTCACACTCTAATAGTATACTAAAGTTTAATTTATATAACTTGAAAATAAAGAAAAATATGATTTGGATTAAAAAAAGTGTAGAACCTTCTTCCGTAGATAGAAGAAGAATAAAAAAACTAAATCCAGAACAAAAAAACGGAAAAAAGGAAAATGAAGTAAAAGAGAATGGGAGAGAGATAATATGGAAAATAAAAGAAGCTATAAATCTTGATAAGTTAGACCTGCAATACTAATGTCCCCCCTCTCCAGACAGAATTAAATTCCAAGAATTCAGATTTTAAACATAAATTTCTTCTCACATTCTTTACTCTTGTTTGTTTTCTCCTTTATTACGTAGTTGTACATTTGATAGATTATATAGATATATGATTTTTATTCTTTATATACTTCAAATCCTTATTATATAGTTGTAGATTTGATAGATCATATAGATATATGTTTTTTGCTTTTTATACTTAAAATTTTTATTAACTCTCATGGGAAGGACGTGTCATTTTTTCATAGTTTTATGCGATTTTCTTTAATTTTTTTGTTTTCTTTAGAACAGGTAGTTTATTCTTATTTTTGAAATTTATCTTAATTTAAGTTTTCTTTACTTAATTATTTTAGCTTTCACGACGTATCTTAGTAAACCTATTATGCAGATTTGCCCATTTTTATTGCTGGATTTCCAAAATTTGAAAAATATAAATTTTATTATAAAAAAACTTGACCTAAATTGATCAGTCGGTTGTTTTCAACAAACAGACAAGCCAAACAATTGAAAGATCACAGAAATATATTTATGCTTTTTATTTATGCACAACCGGTGCAGTAGGTATAAAAAGCCTTTTTTTTTCAAAAAAAAGGTTAGGCCATTTTTTTTCTTAAATGTTGCAAAAAAGCTCTGAAACCGAAAAGTGTTTTAAAATAGTTAA
>NW_019397900.1:33733-35367 GCF_000591075.1 Eurytemora carolleeae | reverse complement strand
TAGTTCTAAATCTCTCCGCTAGAGTTCTCTGCAAACTCTCCCTTTATATTTTGAATACCGTGAGATTTAATAAAAAAGTATGTATTCAGAAATCCTACAAAAAGCTATATTTTGTATTTCTATAATGGGAGAAAAAACGTAGTGTTTTGAGAGATGAAACAATATTAAAAAATGCCGAGACTAAATATGAATTATTAAAGTTATTTCATTTCCGTTTTCAGACATGCTGCCATGCTCGCATGCTTGAAAGAGACTTTTGCAAGGCAGGCATGCAATCGTTTCTGGGGATGCGCGTTAAAGGTCAAGGATAAGCTGATTCAACAAACTAAATGAGGTCGGATTATGCCTGGTAAATTCGGCTTGAATATCTGCAGCTGTAGCAATTACAGCCATTGAATTGCATTGACTTTGATAAGATAACATCTTGAGGTGTTATATATACAGGACTGGGGCTGTTGAGGCTTAGCACCCCAACGTTGCCCCCACGAATAAGTGAAATCTATGGCTTCCGCAACTTTCAACGGATCCTGAGCCTGGAAAAATTCCTTTATATGCTACATTCTACTATCTATCATAAGATGTCAAAAAACCGTAAAATAACTGTCGTTTTCTTTTTTAATGATTAACCTGTTTTAACTGTTGACTGATACATTTCTAAAAATGTTGAAGAAAGAGACAATTAATTCTTTAATAATTTCCGAATTTTCAGGATAAAGAGAAGGAGAACCAATATGTAAGGCTAAGTAAGGCTGAAATGAAGATCAGGGCTAAACTATGTGCTAGAAAAGTGAAAACTTTAGATTTTCAGAGAAGATTTTAGCCTCCCCCGAGGAAATGAGGAAAAAGGTCAAATTTTATGCGAGATTACTAGTACGACATTGTGACATCGTATGGATGAATGAAAAATGTACAAAGGACACAATAGAAAAAGGAACTGATTACTTAACTATTTTTCCAACCCTTTATATTTTAATTTTAGAAGAAAACAATATTTAGGATAAGATTCTACAGTTTTCAAATCAAATTCCCATTTTAGATAAAGAAGGTTTATAAAACAGCCATGATATTGTAAACCTTCAATATTTGAAAAGAAGAATTCTTCTAGTCTCTAGATCAAAGGTTGCAAAATAGAATTGAGATTAAACAATAAACATTGGAGGTTGTACCGAGTAAACAGTTCTTTTATTACGTTGCTTTAAATTGACATTTAAAACCTTTACATGTACTTCTAAAATACTTTTTAAACTATGATTGAAAATATCATTAAAAATTCGGTTTTGACGCCAAACCTTACAGAGAAAAAAAATAGGTGTTAGTTTCACATTTAAAAAAATATATTTCGGTTTGTTTGGGTTAACCCTTTTCAGCTCTAACTATATAATAACCATCTAAATCATTATTAAAAAATGTTAAAAAATCACAAGAAAATAAACAAAAAACGTTTAAAAAAACAAGAAAATTGGTTGTCAAATATGAAAAATAGAAAGGAAATTAGATTACAAGTATAAAATATAATTTGTAAATTTTAAAGAATGTTTAAAGACAATTTGAGATTTGCCTCTGTCAGAAGATTCTAACAAACAGTTGTGCGTTCAAATGTACGTATGAGTATAAAGTGGTGGGGGGGGGGGGGG
>NW_019397900.1:0-33021 GCF_000591075.1 Eurytemora carolleeae | reverse complement strand
AGTTAAACCCCCCCCCCCCCCCTCCGCACGGACAAACAATCTGTTTACGCCCGGCCCTCAACAGGATAATAAAGCCTTAATAAGATCATAAGATGATATAATTTTATAATCTCTTTAATGGTTGATTTTCTTTAATTTTCTTGGTTGGCGACTTAAATAAATGTCGTCTTTTAAATAATGTTTTTGGATCGATAACAAATGTAAGGCCGTTAACCAACAAGGTTGCTTAAACAGGAGGGATCGGAGGGGGGGGGCAGTTTCCCACTCTATACTTGTGAAGGGGGGTGGGTCGCCCCCCCAGCGCAAGGGCGTTGACAGGATCTATAGAGAAAGAAAAATTTAATTCTTTAATTCCGATATCTTAGCAACTTTTGATATTTTAAACCTTATTTCTTTAAATCCGATACCTTTGCAAACTTATAGATATATTTCAAAATTTGACTTTTTAACCCCAATATCAATTAGTAACCTTTGATATGTCCAACTTTAATTCTTTAACCGGTATCATAGGCTGCAATTCCTTTGATTTGTCAAACATGACTTTTTAGACCCGGCTCTTTAATGGATGATTTTCTTACATTTTCTTGGTAGGCGACTGAAATAAATGTCGTCTTTTTAGACCCAAGTTGTGACTTGAAATAGTCCAATGAACATGAGACAAAGTAAATTAGCAGTTCAAACACACTCATTTAATAAGTGATTTAATAAGTTACTACAGTTAAACCCTAAATAAGCCATAAATCGAAAGAATTCATCAAATGTTGTATTCTTTACGTTCTGATAATGGAATGTTGCAGATATAGTTTTTAATTAAATGATTATATGGAGCTCTTTAAAACGGTTCCCCCATATTCATGGATATTCATATATTTTCGCAAATACTGAGATTTACGTAAAATAGTATTAAACCCATTGAAAAATTGTCAAGACGACATTTGATAAATTCTTTCGATGAAATGGCTCATTTAGTGTTTAAGTGTAGTAAATTAAACTTATTGCTTTATAAGAGCATAAAACATGCATAAAACACATTTCAGTAATCAGAATATGTTTTAATTAAACCTTCCACCAGTTTTCTGGTTTTCACTGTAAAGCGTAGAAACAAAGACGAATAAAGTTAGTAAAATTACATTTGTTTTTAATTCTATGCAACTTTTGAGAGCGGCTATTTAAGCCCAAATATTACTTGAGCTCAGCTCGGATTGAAAGATTTAATGGAACCACTTTGACATGTAAAGTTTAGTCTTTAGCGTATATAAACAGATATTTAGAAGTAAAACCTATAATTTTTATAAAGTAAATACTTGAAGTTTATATATATCACTTTGTTTTCTGAATTATATGAAGATATCAAGCAAAAAGATTTCTTTTTAGCTTTAAAGAATTAGGTTAACATTTAATTATTTACGAAAAAACTTAAATGTAAATCCTGCCTTCTAGCAGCGAAAAACTGGAACTGTTTAACTAGAATTAAGAAATACTTGATATGGCCTAGATAATATAACATGAATTGTAAAGTTCTTTATAAATTTAAACAATGCCCGACATCATGATTTGTGATGATGGACATCTTAAATCCTGATATCTTAGCAACCTTTGATTTGTCAAACTTTGACTTTTTAATCCTGATATCTTAGCAACCTTTGTTTTGTCAAACTTTGACTTTTTAATCCCGATATCTTAGCAACCTTTGTTTTGTCAAACTTTGACTTTTTAATCCCGATATCTTAGCAACCTTTGTTTTGTCAAACTTTGACTTTTTAATCCCGATATCTTAGCAACCTTTGATAAGTCTTAACCTTTTTTTAATCACGATATCTTTACAACCTTTGATAAGTCTTAACCTTTTTTTAATCACGATATCTTTGCAACTTTTGATAAGTCTTAACCTTTTTTTAATCACGATATCTTTACAACCTTTGATTTGTCAAACTTTGACTTCTTGATTTAGCAGAATTTTAATCCCCCGTAGGTTTAATTCCCTTTAAAGGCTGGGGGGTCTGAATTTCACTCTTATAAATATAGGACTAATGGAGCATACATGACAAAAAATAAACATGTGTACCTTAACTACTTTATATCTATTCTCGCTAATTTGATAAATACGTATACATAACCATTAAACTTTAATTGTGCGGTAAATAGGTGGCATGATTGTCTTAACCGTGTGATATAAAAAAGGACGTAAAAATTGTAATTACGTCAATTCACGTTAAATTGTAACATAAGATTGTTGTCGGATAGGAACAAGATTCTCAATGATGAACAGATAGACAACGGAATAACCCTCAAATCAAATCCGATAATGCAGAAAACTCTTTATTTCCTAAAAAAATGAAATGGATAATAATGCATGAGTTTGTTACAAGTTTTATAATTTTACAATGAAAAGATTCTTACGATCTATATCTATATTCTTATCTTGGGGATAAGAAGGTTAAACTGTCCGGGAGTCCTAAGACGTTTTTATGTATTAAAACTTATAAAAAGAATGACAACTAATTGTTAACAAAATTCACTAATTCTTTGTATGAAAATATTTTGTTCACAATAATAAAGTGTTTAGACTCCGCTACCGGAGGACAAAGAAAATGGGGCGAAAATTATTTGGTTTGGTGTATCCGAGAGGGGATTTTAAGTTAAAGACGACATTACATGGATGGGCGGGGGGGGTCTTATAGTTAATGGTTGACACTGGCTCCAGGCAGGGGTTCGAGGATGAATGAGTGAATGAACTCCAGGCAGGGTTCAAGGATGTTAGGGTAACATACGCGAGAATCAAAGGAAAACCATTAACAATATACTGAAACAAGTAGTTTGAATGATTGATAGGTACTAGATTGATTGATTGAAATGAACAGAAGTAATATTACGAGGTACATTAATTAATACTGTATTCAACAGGTAAAAAATTGATGAGATTAAAACAGTGAAGTAAATTGAAATCGTGTCGCACATTCTCCTGTGCTGATTTTGTCAAAATAATTTAAAGGAAGAATGAAAAAAAAATAAAAATTAATATGTAAACTGAGAATGGGCTGAAATCTTGAACATAAATTAAATGAAAGAGCTAAAATGAAGGAATTAATTAAGCTAGAAAAGATCATTATTTAATTCAATATAGAAAAGCGAATGATTGTGTCAACTTCAAGAATCGTAAATTGAAGGTTCTTTGTTTTGTAATTTTTAGGGAAAGTTTAAGTAATTTGAATTGAAACGTTTTTTTTCCAGTTTGTGTTCCAAAAAAAAAAAAATATTTAAATGTTCCCTGTTTGTGTTCTAAAAAAATTGAAATGTTCAAATAGTTGGTTCCTGCATTGATGCTGGGTATAGCTCTATTGATTGATTTCTTCGAGTTCCAGGTGGAATTCATCTTGTGTAGGCTCTGGTCTGGAACTCGGAGCTGGGGCTAGATTCCGTGCCTCTGTTGAGTCCAAGGTGAGGCTGTGGATGGTTTCCTGAGGGTTCTGGGTTTCCAGGTTCATGAATGGAAACAGTTGATTGAGGTGTCTGTCTACCACTATCTTCCGACCTCCTACTTCGCGACGGTAGCTGAAAGTAGCGCTGTAAACATCTCCATTCTTTCTACAAAGGAGTTGTTCCACTCTGGCTGCAAAAAATAGGATTCTTGTATATGGGTTCATTCTTGAACAGGACTATGTCCCCGATTTGAGGGAGGTTGCCCTGGTCCTTCCAGGTGACAGTGAATCTGCGCCGAGTATATTCCTGCTGCCACAACACATGGAACATGTTGAGAGCGACGTTCCATCTGGAGATCTGCTGGTTGATGGGAGTTGCAGGGTTGTCTCCGAAACCCTCTCTAAACTCCTGGAGAACATGGTTGGGAGTAAGGGTGAACCCCAGCGGAGCACCGAGGATCAGAGGTCGGTTGTTGAGTTTTTCAATAACTCCATGTGTCCATGTGAGCAATTCCTCGTCGTCCATGATCAGCTGGTGAGGGCTGACGAGTAACTTGCTGACTGTGTTCTTGATGGAACCGATTATTCTTTCCACTGCCCCAATACCGGCATGATGTTTGGGCAGAGTGACCCTGAACTCAATGAAGGTGAATACAGATTGAGGTTGGAGATGACCTTCATCTCAGTGTTGACCAGGTCCTTGCCAGCCTTAACTTTGTTTAGGCCAGCATCGATCCAAATGATGCGAGCAAAGGTTCCGTTGAATCCTCTGGTAATACTTTGGGAGCTGTAATTATGCAGTATTTCGAGGTGCACCCCGCGACTGGAAGGCAGAGAACAACAAGGACCCATCTCTTGGTCTTGTTACCGTTGACATGGGCGAAAACGGGTCCAAAGATGTCTTGTTATAGAGTAGGTGTTTACTCTGGGGCGGATACAGGGGGGGGGGGGACATTCGCCCCCCCCTGAATTTGGAATTTTTTGTTCCTAATTTCAGAATAGCTTCTTAATAGCATGCTTAAGGGAAAGAAACCCTAGTGCTAAATAGGAAAAATATCTGTCTTAATAAACTATAATGTGTGAAAAGTTAAAAATCTAGTTTTTTAGTCTTTAGTCATTAATTTTGACTCTTTTTGAGTCTTTTAAGTAAAAAAAAAATTTCGACTGCGGCGCGATTTTTTGTTCCTAATTATGAATTTTTTGTTCCTAAAAAATTTTGCCCCCCCCCCTCACTTAAATCCTGTATCCGCCCCTGTGTTTACTTCAGGCGTATGCAGATCTCCGAGCAGCCAATCAAAAGCCTGGAAATTTTGAAATTTTGCGCGCCAGGAAATGAGAGAACTCTGATTGGTCGGAATTCATAAAGGATGTCAAAACAGAGGGAAAAAAGAACCGATTAAGCACGAATCAAAAGTGTTCACAGTGGATATTCAGATTAAGCGATCGGTATTATTTAATTCTTAAGTTTCCAGCTCAGTTCCTATTTAATAAACTTGGTAAATTTATTTTATCCTTTTTCCTCGCTTCCATTAAATTTTTTTTTCTTTGTTTAAAAATATTTGGAGCCTTGCACTTGCATGGCTTTAACTTGAATAGCTTAATGTAAAGAATAAAACAAATACTTAAAGTTTCATTATCTTCTAAAAAACTATTTTTTAATAAAATTTGCAGTGGCATGCAACAATTGTACTTAAAGATAAAGCCACTTGCTATTAATTTAAACTTTCTTTCCTGATTCAATTGACATTATTTGTAAAAGAGATAGAGATGCTTTTTTCCTTAATCTCATGCTTTAACCTTTAATTTTTAATGATCCATGCGTCTCGTGCAGGTTTTCAAAATCATCTTGTTTTGATCAAGCATTAAACATATATTTTAGGGACCAATTTAAGCGTAATTTCAAGTGACCCTCCATTCAAATATGATTTAATGCCCAATATCCTTTTAAGCTTTGTCTGATAAAATATGAATTAGATTTCCATCTTAATAATTACTTAAATTGTTCATATTCATTTCCATGGTTTCTCTGCAATTGACAAATTCACAGAAATAACACTTTTCAAGTATCTTCCACATTTTATTTTATGATGAAGGTTTCAAGAGTATCGTTGTAAATCGGACATTGCTATTGTTGCATGGAGGGTCACTAAAAAATTACGGTAACAGTCCCTTTAAATTTACCCTCTGATTGGTTGAATTGTTAATCTGACTTGATTATTAATAAACCAAAAATCGGGAAACATGTCTTATGGATTTTGGACCTAGGACAGAATTTTAAGAACTAAAAAACAAATATGCATGACATTGAAATCAAAAGTTAAGATTCTTAAATGGACCGTCAACATAATTTCCACTTGTGGTCTCCAACTTCAACTAATTTGTCTAAAAATAAAAAATAAATATCTTTTGATTTCACAAATCATGTCATGTTTTTTTCTTCAGAAAAGCAAACACTGATTAGTGATTACATGAACCTAGTGCAGAATTATTCGCTGACACCACAAAACTAAAATCCATTATTACGCAATTCTTATCACCCCGCAGACAAATTTATCAGTTATACTTTTTGTGATGCATCAGTGGACATTGAAAAATTTAAAAAGGAATTGTTTTTTTGTCACATGTTTTTAAATCTTAAATCTGATAGCCAGCAAAATGTTGAAAATGTTGTTCAAACATGGCTTTAAATCCCATGGCTGTAAAATGAAAGTCCATCGCTTTTCGACACTTCAAAATCGATTTTGTCTTGAAAATGTATGCAATATTTTATGAAAGATTAAACTGTGTTTAAAGGGAGTGTTCGCGAATGCATCGAAAAATAATCGATGACTATAGGTTGTAATATCTGAATGATTTGTTGGAAATTAAATTATTTGTTTTTTTACAACTTTCTGAATCAGTATATATGCTACGTATTTCAGTATAAGTCGTTTTTAACAATTTTATCCTTATAGACGCAACTGATAGAAGTAAGATTAGTAGCGATCAAAAGCGATTATTTTTCGCCGTAAGCCTATACCCCCTTCCTTTTTCGTGGACACTCCCTGTAATTCTGATATTTTCTTCAATATTTCTTGTCACTTTTGTGGCAGAAACAACCAGTGGAAAATATGGTGATCTATAATTTATCAGTCAGAAATTCGAAATAAATTTGATCCTATTCCATCATACTTGGCTTTAATTCAAGGGTAACGTTCTAAATCGAACCAAGTGCGGGTAACTTGAAAATACAATTTCTTCAAGAATACTTTTTAACAAATAGTTTAGATGCAAATTACACAATCTTTAGCTACACAACTTTTATAAAAGAAAAAGAAGATGACGATGTCGATAGAACCACTTTATTTTAGTTATCATTGTATCACCATGAACTGTACACATATTTTGGAATCAAGCCCCCCAATACACGTCACTCTCCATAAACCATGCTTTTTTGTATTTGATACCCATTTTACACTTTTGCTAAAGTATTTATTTTATACTGCATTATTACGTTTTCTTTGAACTTTTTTTGCGTTTAATAAACTGTTTATTTTAGCGTTTCTTTCCTCCTTTACATACAGGATTACCCGGAAAGGTAGAGACTGTAAAGACGACCCAAAATTCTAGAAAGATGACGATTTGAAGCTTGATTTTGGTTTCTGCTTTCAATTGTGTATTTTGATGGTTTATAGAATGATTAAGCACATGAAGTAATATACAGTTTTGGCCAAGAAGAAACCCTGAATGTTAGAAAGTGGACTAAACAAATTCCGTACAATCGTCTCTGAAGTCTCATCCTTTGTGGGTAACCCTGTTTATCACCTTATATTGTTTGTTTAGCTTAGTTACTTAGTCATGCGTCTCAAACTTGACTTACACCTAGGGTTTCTAGCGAAAAGGGGACATCGTTCCGCGAACAATGCGAAATTTTTTTTTTGCCAAAATTTTTTCACTTTTTTGCATTTTTTCCATCGCAAAAAAGTGGAAATTTTTCTCGAAATTAGAAGTGGGAAAGTTTTGCGAAATAAAATTCAACCCGCGAAGCCACGTTTATAGAATTTTAAGGCAAGCTGAGAAAATTCTCGTGTACTATAGAAGTCCCCAATCAAAATTTGAGGGAAATCGGTGAATGGGTTCATAATTTATATCGGACATACAGAGATTACTATTATTTTAATAAAAATATATCATGCATTATAAATTCTATATTAGGGTGTATGTATGAATAACGCATACATAAAAGTGTACACTTGATCTATCTACTATCTACTATATATATATATATATATATATATATATGTGGTTTGACAAGAAATTCTCCAGTGTTCCGTGCAGTTCTGCACTCTACAGTAGATACTCAGATTATTCAAATACAGGAGCCCGAAACTTGAGAGAGAGCACGTTATGAAACTCAGTATCGAAACCCGGTTTTATGATTGGGGTCAGGCAGTTTTGTAGATACCAAATTTTTGGTGAGGCATATTATTTCATGAAGTTTCTTTGCATTCTCTTTGTATTTTTAATTCCTAAATTAACATCTATGCCGGCTATAGAGTATAGACCCCAAAAAGAGAACTCGGAGGTACGTTTGGTTCACCGATACTCTCTTTAATTTCCGGCTCATGGAGGGCTTAGTTTACTCCTGTCTGGTGCACACTGCACTCAACAGTTTACCTAGTTATTTATTGAGTAGAGGGGCCAGGGGGCTTATTAGTTTACTCCAGTGTCCGGTGCACACTGTACTCAACAGTTTACTTAGTTATTTATTCAAAAGAGGGGCCAGGGGGCTTATTAGTTTACTCCAGTGTCCGGTGCACACTGTACTCAACAGTGTACTTAGTTATTTATTCAATAGAGGGGCCAGGGGGCTTATTAGTTTACTCCTGTCCGGTGCACACTGTACTCAATAGTTTACTTAGTTATTTATTTGCAATAGAGGGGCCAGGGGGCTTAGTTTACTCCAGTGGGCAGTGCACACTGTGCTTAACAGTTTACCTATTTATTTATTGAATAGAGCTAGGGGCTTAATTATACATCATTGAACCATCATGAACACAATATTTTAAATGAACAATAATACCTTAAAACAAATTAATCTTTATTTGCATGATATAATACATATATGTAACTAAGTTTTTTAAAAATCTAGTCTAAGATATGCAAAATGAAACATTGATATTGATATTGAATGAAGGAGCAACTTGCTATCATTTATGTATTAATTAAACCTCATGTTTTGTTTAAAAATTAAAAAAAGTGTCCTATTCAGATCATCTGTTTCATGGGACTATCCATCTGTTTCAGGGGACTATCCATCTGTTTCATGGGACTATCCATCTGTTTCAGGGGACTATACATCTGTTTCAAGGGACTATCCATCTGTTTCAGGGGACTATCCATCTGTTTCAGGGGACTATCCATATGTTTCAGGGGACTATCCATCTGTTTCAGGGGACTATACATCTGTTTCAGGGGACTATCCATCTGTTTCAAGGGACTATCCATCTGTTTCAAGGGACTATCCATCTGTTTCAGGGAACTATCCATCTGTTTCAGAAGACTATCCATATGTTTCAGGGGACTATCCATCTGTTTCATGGGACTATCCATCTGTTTCAGGGGACTATACATCTGTTTCAGAAGACTATCCATATGTTTCAGGGGACTATCCATCATTTTCAAGGGACTATCCATCTGTTTCAGGAGGTTATCCATATGTTTCAGGGGACTATCCATCTGTTTCAGGTAACTATCCATCTGTTTCAGGGGACTATCCATCTGTTTCAGGGGACTATCCATCTGTTTCAGGAGACTTTCCATCTGTTTCAGGGGACTATCCTTCTGTTTCATGGGACTATCCATCTGTTTCAGGGGACTATCCATCTGTTTCAGGGGACTATCCATCTGTTTCAAGGGACTATCCATCTGTTTCAATGGACTATCCATCTGTTTCAAGGGACTATCCATCTGTTTCAGGAGACTATCCATCTGTTTCAGGAGACTATCCATCTGTTTCAGGAGACTTTCCATCTGTTTCAGGGGACTATCCTTCTGTTTCATGGGACTATCCATCTGTTTCAGGGGACTATCCATCTGTTTCAGGGGACTATCGGCGTAATTTCAAGTGACCCTTTATTTTTTTGCTTGAGAAAATTTTATGGAGATATTCAGTTTTCCTATCTAAGAATTTTCAACTGCAGTTTTCTATTGAAGTTGCACTAGCAGATTTATGTAGCAGATACAATTGAAAAATCCGTCTAACACATGTGGCCGGCTTTGAGTAAATTTTTTTCTCATTCTCAATCAAATTCCAAACATTTCTGGCTATTTTCGATTTACAACAGGGGAGGACAAAGAGGGGGGACGTTAGCCCGTTGCCCCCTCCCTTATTAGTTAAGGCCCTGGACACATGCGTATTGAGGTTATTGAAGTCCATTACACTAAATATACAAAGAATAGGGTTCACGCCAGGGGGCGGAAATGTCATGTGTGTGTGTCTGTACCAAAAGAGTGTGTGTCAGTTTACTTTAAAGTACCGAAGGTGTGTACTGTAGGTTTATACAGTACGTAAGAATCTCGGTATTTGTACAGCCTAGGAGAGTACATTTGTTTATTGTTAATTGTTTACTTAGAAATAAGTTTAACATACATGTAATATACTATTTACATATTTAAGTCAACACTGTAAAGCCAAATTTTCATGCAAAGAATATAATTTGATTAAAGTTTACAATAAACTACTCGTTATTCAAGTTCAATTATAATCGACGACATTGTTCTACAATTTCCTTGACTGTAGTCAGTAGTCATGTTGTGTGTCTGTACCAGAAGAGTGTTTGTAAGTTTTCTGTACTGGTCTGCAAAGCAGTGCGACTGGCTTTCTCTTGCCGGACCAGCGCCATTTCCTTTCCCTATATTCCTGTTCCCTGGTTCACGCCACTCTAAAAATGTCATGATCCTATGTATTTGTGTTCAGTCGTACTGTCCAGTCTGGACTACAGAGTGTAAGTCGACCTGGCACGTATTATGCACCAAGTTTAGCCTGAAAAGATCACAGTGAGGACTTTAAAACTACTTCTAAATTATTCATATGGGTTTTCATTCATATAAAATTGTTATTGACACAGAACAAGCGTAAGTATTCCGAAAATGTGAACATTTTGTACGGATTAATGCACATAATGTTATAATGTTAGGGATGTATTTCACACATTTTTATATTCCTAATAATCTGATGTTGTATACATATTTACGACTTCTCTTATAATAAAACGTTTAAGGACTGATCATTCTTGAAAAGGAGTTACCCTGTTCAAAAATGCATAGCAAAGATGTTCCCCAGCTATTATATTCGGTCATGTGACTCTTCCTATGTATGGCTAATTTCTTATACATGTTAATAGGTACAACTGTAGGTCGTATCTATCTATCTACACTTCTCTGGCAAAGCGTAACCATTGTGTGACTATGGTTCTACCTATGGTAGAACGTCTAAGAAATCGGCCAGTTATCTTCTGTTCTATCTATTTTTATTTATTATACCAGTTGGGCCTGAATTTTTTGGGTGATCTCTTGTGATCTAAGGGATAGTTTATGGTCGTTTAGAATAGCAAATTTTGTCGTCAAAAAATATAAATTTTAACAAACATTTTATTTAGAATTTTCAGAAAAATGTTTCCACTGATTCTTATCGCTATAGTTACTGTTTTAATCTTCTATAGATATAGGAAACCAAAAAACTTTCCTCCAGGGCCCCCAAGGTAATAAATATTTCCTCCAGGGCCCCCATGTAATTAATATTTCCTCCAGGGCCCCCAAGGTAATTAATATTTCCTCCAGGTCCCCCAAGGTAATTAATATTTCCTCCAGGTCCCCCAAGGTAATTAATATTTCCTCCAGGGCTCCCAAGGTAATTAATATTTCCTCCAGGTCCCCCAAGGTAATTAATATTTCCACCAGGGCCCCCAAGGTAATAAATATTTCCTCCAGGGCCCCCATGAAGACATGACATGATAAATTTATGCTTGCAGTGATTACCAAAAACTCTGGAATAGAAAGACGACTTTTAGACTGAATTTGTTACTTTAAATACACCTAAATATTGCTATAAAGTCGTCTTCCTATTTTTATAGTTTTCTGGTTATCACTGTATTTATCCAACTGATGGATATTTTGATATTTTGTCTTTTTTTCAAAGATCTTTTTTTAATCTTACGAAAAATATAGATTAATACAACTTTTACTCTTGTTATATTTACGTATTTGATTTAATATTTTAATATTATTTTCATGATTATTATTATTATTATCATCATCATTCTTATTATTGTTAGATAAATTATTATTAGATATTAGATATATGTTAGATATATGTTGTTATCATTATTATTATCATTATTTTTATTAATATCATTTGTAGCATTATTATTATGATCATTATCATTATCATTATCATTAGCATTATTATTGTTATTATTATTACAGGATACCCTTGATAGGCTCGGCCCCCTTTCTTACCAAATACCCCACACTGTACCTTAGGGTTAACGGACTCATGTAAGTATATTTTAATACCCCACACTGTACCTCAGGGTTAAGGACTCATGTAAGTATATTTTAATACCCCACACTGTACCTCAGGGTTAACGGACTCATGTAAGTATATTTTAATAACAAATGAAGAAGAAAAAATGCACAGTGGTAAGAGATTATGTCAATACAATGAAGACTAATTTTTTATTTAAGTTTTGATGTTAACAAGCTTTTTTCGAATTAGAAGTTTACACGTTATCAAAAAGAAGCTTTTTAATTGATAGCTTCTCTTGACTTCTATGTTTTTAAGTGTATTCAAGCCGTTTAACAGCTTGATTTAAATCAAAATCGAAATCGAATGTCGTCTTCATTATATTGATATAATCGCCTACTTGCCACTTGGGTTACTGTTTGAATTGTTCACATTTGCATATGTATTTTTAGTGTTTAGCATAAATTTAGTTGTTAAGAACTGAAAATTAATTCTCATGGAAATTTCCAGGCAGAAATAACTTGATTTGATATTTTTAATTTAAATGTTATTGTTTTATCTAAACCAATATGTTTCATGTGCCTTATCTTCTCGTTTTCAAGCAACATGCGACATTTTTAAATGTCGTCTGCATTTTACGTGAATTTCTAAATTTGTGTGCCATCTAAAAAATCGTATTGAAAAGCAAATCTTAAATCTAAAACTTAAATCTTAAAATCTGTTTGCTTACATTTGTTTCCAAGGGGACAAACAAATTTTAAATACATCAGAAATAAGTTTGATAATATTTTTATTTTATTTTTTAATGTATTTTTGCGTTAGGGAGGAGTATGGAAAAATATGCGGATTCTATCTCGGGTCCAAATCCATTGTAATCCTCTCAGATCTAGAAATGATAAAAAAGGTAACAAAATACTGAGAAATTTTATCAAAAAGCAGAATTTAATTTCTCATCGGGAATATACCTTTTCCTTGTCAAAAAAATCTTTTTATCAACCATCCAAAAAGATTTTCATAATAATGTTAAGACGACTTTCTATTCCATTTTTGTTGTTAAAAAGATTTCTTTTTACTACAAGTTTACAAGTACTAGGCTTTTCTTCTATTTAAATTGTGAACATGTTCTTTTTGTTTACATTTTAAAAAAAAGAAGAAAAAAATTTTGCGGATTTTTAAAAAAGAAATCGCTGATTTAAGTTAATTAAATGAATTAAATTTTTTTACAAAACTTAAAACCTTTCAAACACATTTTTTAAAATTTTTTATCATTCATAAACATTCCCTGTGGTCACGTGATGTCCCACAAAAAATTTTGGCCCGATCGGTTCAGCCGTTTTGACGTTTATTGGATACAGACAAACAAACAGACAACCAAACACCCAAACAGACAGACAAGCCAAATTCATATATAGATTTAAAGAAAAACTGTTTGTTTATGTGTGAGCTTGATATTATTTAAAAATTAACCAAAAGTCGTACACCATACTAAGTTTAATCTTAAAATATTTAAAAAGTCGGTAAATATTTTGTAGATATGGATCAATATATTTCTAAGTATGTCCAGATTGGAAACTTTTGTGCTAAATACTGATCGCTTAATCCCAATACCCGCTGTGGGCACTTTTAGTCACTGTTGTCACTTTTAGTCACTGTGGGCACTTTTAGTCACTGTTGGCACTTTTAGTCACTGTTGGCACTTTTAGTCACTGTTGGCACTTTTAGTCACTGTGGGCACTTTTAGTCACTGTGGGCACTTTTAGTCACTGTGGGCACTTTTAGTCACTGTGGGCACTTTTAGTCACGGTTGGCACTTTTATAGTCACTGTGGGCACTTTTAGTCACTGTGGGCACTTTTAGTCACTGTGGGCACTTTTAGTCACTGTGGGCACTTTCAGTCACCGTGGGCACTTTTAGTCACTGTGGGCACTTTTAGTCACTGTTGGCACTTTTAGTCACTGTGGGCACTTTTAATTTGAAGATCTTTAAATAATGCGCCTTTCATTTTAGTAATTCCTTCACCGAGCAAAGCTACCCTCAACCCTAACAATGTGGATATCAAATAAAGATTAAATTAATCTGCAGATTAACAAAAGGTCGAGATTAAGCATTGGTTTTGATCTCAATACAAGAGTTCCCAGCTCAGGGTTTATTTTCAGTGTTTTATCAGTCAAAAAACAAAGTCCCTGGTGATGTTGTTATTTGAAGATTGAAAGAAGACGACTTTTACGTGGTTGTAAAGAAAACCCCGAATAACCTGTATCTCTAGGTGTATAAGACAGAAGAAGCATCACTAAGACCTAAAAATGCTGCTGGAAGTTTAAGGTAAACACGTTTAAAATGCATTTTCATATTAAAGTAAACATTTTAAAAATATATCTTTTTTTAAAACAGAGTTAGTGCTTAGCAGCAAAGGATGAGTGTACGGATTTATTTAATCTTGTTCTCAGATTCTTGGTTACCTACAGCCATGTCATCTTATTCATAATAATAATAAGAAACGAGCCGAATATAAATAAAGATTGTTAAATTAGTTTATTTATCCGTAAACTAAAAGTCTATTTTCAAGGAAAAGAACCAATCCATCATTCACATTTTCATATTCAATTAGTTTTGGGTCGTTATTAAAGTCTTTTTTTTGTGTGTGTATCCTCTAGTGTAGCAATTTATTTTGCGGTTTTTATGTTTTTTTGAAAATGCTAATGAGGAAAATTATTAGATTTGGTAAACCTGATGGTACAGATGTTAAAGGAATTCTCTTCAGCTCAGGTTAGAAAAAAACGGCACTTCAAGTGTAAATTAGATATCCATATTTTTGTGTTTGAAAAATGATTATTTGGATTTGTGGTATCTCTGGGATTGTGATAAAGCAATTATCAGAATTAAACACTTTTCGGAATAACAATCGCTTTGCCATTTTTGCGTATTTTTGCCATTTTTGCGAGAAAAAAGTGCATAGTTGATCTTTTTTTTACATTTTTTGTGCTAAAATCTTTAAATTTGAGCCCTTCACCCACCACTAATCATTAACCAGTAAATTCCAACGATACCCATTTCAGGAGAAAAGGCAAAACAATGATTTTTTACCAATCAGTAATTTTTTATCTCTCATGGTCAATACCAATATTTTGTAGCTTCTGATTTGTTGGACTTTATCTGTCGGAATATCCAGATTAGTGCTTTCTATAAGGATTACTGCTTTAACAAAAGTAGCTCATCGCTCATCGCTCTAATTATTAAGCATATTGTTGACATATTTTAGTTGCAGATATTTTAATCATCTTTTTTTATTTGTCAACTAATGTTAACATATGTCAACAAATAATTTAACAGGACCAGCTTGGAGAGAACAGAGAAGATTTGCTCTGAAAAATCTGAAAGGTGAAAAATTAATAAAGTTAAATTTTACTTTTGAAATTGCGCAGTTTAACCTTGAACCTAGGAGACACAGAAATAATTTATAAAATGTCGTCTTGACAATTTTTCAATGATTTTATATCATTATACTTATATCTCAGTAATTATATTTATAGATAAATAGCCATGAAATATGCGGAAAAACTCTGAAAGAGGTCATACAATTATTCGATAAAAAAATTAAATAACTTCAACATTTCCTTATTATCTGGAGGTTTGGAAGACGACATTTTATAAATTTATTTTGGTGTCTCCGAAGTTCTAGGTTAAACTGTATTTGTCAGAAAATCTTCATTTTCGTCTTTTTTTATAGATTTTGGTTTTGGTAAATCCAGTATGGAGGAGATGATCCAACATGAAGCCTTGAAGCTCTGCACATATCTTCACAAAACTAGTGGGCAACCTACACACCTTGGTAGGTTGGAAATATTAATATTAAAAAATAACTTTTATTATGAAAAAATGTAAACGCTGCAACATTTAAAATGGCAGAGATCTTCTAACTTCTAAGTTAAATTGTGCAAATAAGCCAACAAAGGAATTGAGTTTTTACCCTAAACCATCTTTGCGACCCAATGTCGTAGACCTTAGATATTTCAAACTATGAATTTTGTAAGATGAAATAATCAAAATTTGAAATATCAAAATATCAGGTTAAAAGATGAAGGGATTAGATAATTTGAGTTTGTGGCAAAGACTAAATTCCTTTGGTCAACAATCAAACAAGTCTTTTAGCTTGCGATTGCAATGATATGTTAGAATGGTGCTAGACAACAAAAGATTATAATCTTTTTTTCAGACTCATATCTGAATATATCTATTGTGAATGCTTTATGGAAAATCTTAGGTAAAATTAAAAACAATGAAAAGGAAAGATGGAAAAAAATGATAACTAGTTTTTTTACTGATAAATATTAAAATTGATAACACTTTAACCCAGATATTCGGATACAGAAAAAATTTATAAAATGTTGTTTTTTAAACCTACTAATAATGGAATGCTGCAGCTGCAAATATTTAGTTTTTTAATTAAAAAATGATATTTCATATTTCATGGCTATTATAAGGTATAATAGTATAAAACCAATTGAAGAAAGGTCAAGACGACATTTTATAAATTCTTTTAATGTCTCCAAAGTTCTGGTTAAAACTGTAAGAACTGAAAAAAATAAAGAAAAAAAAATTAAAAACACTGAATTTTATTTGTATTAAGTCGGAGAGGAACTAGATGTAGAGAATCCTAGTCATCTTGAAACTATAAATATCATTAATAAGCTTGTCAGGAAACTAAACCAAATACAAATTTAATTTTAGGAATTATATTCCGAGTCTAAAACTAGTTTTAGACTCTGGTTTAAAGAACCCTTTAAGTTATATATATCAATATTTGAAGCAATTGTTATGATTTTTTGAGTTATTTTTTTTATAAAAATTTAACTCTCTTGAAGAGCTGTTTTTCTCGTAAAAATACATGGATGGTTGTTGAAGAAGGAAGTTATTGAGATAAAATGCAAAATTAGTTTTTACACATAAAAGACTTTTGGTGTGATTTTTCCTCCTCTCCCTTAAAAAATTATATAATCTTTTATGATGTTTCGATAAAAATTAAACCAAATTCAAATTCAAATGATAATATTGATGATTTGATTTACTTGATTGATGAAAACAAAGCTGGAAAGATTTAAAAAAAAAAATATTTGAATGTTCAACGTGAAGGTCGTCTGGAGGAGTGAACCATCCCTTAGCTCAGGAAACTTTTCTAAAAGATTATTTTCAAAATGTCCCGGATCAAAAATTATATATTTTCAAAAAGTCCCAGATCAAAAATGATATATTTTCGAGAAGTCCCGGATCAAAAATAATATATTTTCAAAAAGTCCCAGATCAAAAATGATATATTTTCGAGAAGTCCCGGATCAAAAATAATATATTTTCAAGAAGTCCCAGATCAAAAATAATATATTTTCAAAAAGTTCCGGATCAAAAATATATATTTTCGAGAAGTCCCGGATCAAAAATAATATATTTTCAAGAAGTCCCGGATCAAAAATAATCTATTTTCAAGAAATTTCAAACTTTTTTCGTGTTTAAATTGCTAAAATTTAGAGTAAAATGTTTCCAGATATTTCCCCCGCTAGTGAAGATGTTTCCAAAGTTCTTCCTGAAGGAAAAGAAATTATTACGACGAGAAACGACATGTTTGTCAATGGTTAGAAAAAAAGTTCAAAGATCTTTTTAACGGAATTAAGAAGAAAATTAATTTATTTTATTGATCCTTAATCTATCATTACTATTTAATTTCTTACCCCCTGATAAAGGATGTAGCAGATGTGATTAAAACTGTGCGTGATCTCACTACACCCCTCCTACATCAACACAAACAGTCATTTGATCAAAATAATCTTAGGTTACATTTTTTGGATTATGAAAAACATTATTTTTTCCCCCAAAACTCTCATTTTCTAATCCTTTGATATTTCAGATTATGAATTCTTTTACAGTTTCACCCAGAACTTTGCAGACAACGAAATAATTTCTAAAATGTTGTTTTCTCAACTTACTCAAAATGGAATGGATATAATTGCTTTTCATCGAATAGTTCCTGCATATTTCATGGCTAATTATTATTTTCACACAAAAAAATAGATAACTTTCAAGCCGGAACAAAACATTATTCACAACAAACTTAGCTGGTGAGATAGGTCAAATATGCCTATGATAGGCCAGGTACTGTAAAAAATCTGGCCGCGCCATTAAAGTTGAAACTGAGCTGGCAAAGGATAGGCCGGGCCGGTACTTGTCCCGCGTTACTAAGGCCGGTCCGGTTCAAATTCAAACTGACCCTTGTCCACCGTGCAAAATAAAATTCAAGACAGAATTTTATAAATTTTTTAGATTTCTCCAACTTCTATGTTAAATTTTACATCTAATAGTCAAAAGTTTTGATATGTACTAAATGGCAATAAAAACGGTAAAGCCGCGTAATTTTTTTCTTTCAAAAAGAAGAGTAAAATATAAAATTATTTTGAAATTAATATTCATAAATTTTTTTTTTTGCCAGGGATTTTGCTGATGTGCATATACAAGCTCAGCTTGAAGCTCAGCCTGGATCCAGCTTTCATGGAGAACAGGGAGCTCAGAACTTAGAGATTAATCTTCTTGGTAAATTTATTTTCTAACCTTTCAATCAATGCCCGGTTCACAATGGTACCTACTTAAAACCTTTATTTGATAATGTGGAAGATGTATATTGTGGATTTTATAGCTTGAAAAATATTTAATCCCCTTTATTTGCAAAAGAAATGCGCAAGTCTGTTTTGTGGTGAAACCAAAATTGAGAATAATGAATTCTTTAGATAGATAAAGTATGAACATCGTATTTCTACTAAATCAGACATAGTATTTAGGGGTATCATTGTGAATATAACATAAAAATGCGGATTTCTCCGTCGCCAA
Source organism: Eurytemora carolleeae (assembly GCF_000591075.1). NCBI lineage: Eukaryota > Metazoa > Arthropoda > Copepoda > Calanoida > Temoridae > Eurytemora > Eurytemora carolleeae. The sequence continues at coordinate 14,226 of NW_019397900.1, read as the reverse complement.
TGATTAGACTATTGTTTAAGGGTATTGTTGTGAATCAGACATATGCCACTGTATAAATAGAGGATCAGTTTAAACCACTACAATTTCTTTTAATGTGCCATCTCAAATATCCGTAATATTTGACAAATTTCGATATCTTTCAAATATAATTTATTTCTTTTTAGATTTGATGATTGCTGGTTCTGAAACGACAAGGTGATTTCCACAAAAATCTAATTTAAAAAAAAAATTTCTTATCATTTTGAATTTAAAAAAAAAATGATATTTATTTTCAGTACAACGATTACTTGGGGAATACTATACCTACTTCACCACCCTGATGTAAGTAAAAGATAATTCAACATAAAAAAGAACATTTTAAAACGTTGAAGTTAAAATTTACACCTAATTTTATGCAATCTTGTTTTTTCGGAGATAATTTATATTTTGCAAGTTTCACTTTTATACTTAAATTCATACCTAAAAATATATTAGTTTTCAAGAATTGAGGCTTTGCCACAAACTAAAATTTTCTAATCCAATTGCATCTTTACAACCCGATATAGTAGACTTTAGATATTTTGAACTATGGATTCTGTTAGATAAAAAAGTCTAGGGTTTGCACCATTAGGTTGTAAAGATATTGGGATTATAAAACAGGAGACTAAACTCCTTTATATTTTGTGATTTTTACGTAAATGCTTAGCAGATGGAGTTTTAATGGTTTCCAATTAATAAATTATTTTTTAGATTCAAGAACGTCTCCATGAGGAACTTGATAGTATAGTAGGAAGGGATAGAATACCTACACTTCAGGTATATACTTGGATTGATTACCTACTCTTCAGGTATATGCTTGGAAAGATTACCTACTCTTCAGGTACATTGGTTAGCTCTTATAGATATTTCTTTCTTTTATTTTAGTAAAATTGCCACGCGTTGGGTCAACCACAGGATTAACTAGACGGGCCGGTACGGTTCGAATCATGCAACTTTTAAACTTATGTTTACTGGTTTAGGATGAGGCTAAACTACCGTACATGAGTGCTACACTTCATGAAATACAAAGATCTTCAAGCATTGTACACATTGGTGTACCGCACAGGACAGGTACAGCACATTGTTTTCAAATAAACATGAGCATTAAAGGGACTGTAAGCGTAACTTTATTAGTGACCATCCATGCAAAGATGGTGATACCCGATTCACAACTGTACCCTTAAAACATTTGTCTGAACAAGTTTGAATTATACAGTGAAACCCTTAATAAAGAATGCATCGAAAGAATTCATCAAATGTCGTATTCTTCACTTTCTGATAATGGAATGTTGCAGATATTTGGTTTTTTAATAAAATGATTATATGGAACTCTTTAAAACTGTTTCCGCATATTCATGGCTATTTATTTAATTTCGCAAATACTGAAATTTACGTAATATAGTATAAAACTCATTAAAAAATTGTCAAGACGACATTTGAAAAATTCTTCCGATGTATTCGTTATTAAGGGTTTCACTGTACCTATGTTAAAACTGAGTATTTTCGTCTTTTGCGATTTCTATTGCTGGAAAACATACATGAGTTAACAGAATGAAACACTCCTAGAAAAACAATAATATCTTCCACATTACTGATCAGATAAAGGTTTCAAGGGTACTGTTATAAATCGGACATTGCCATCTTTGCATGGAGGGTCACTTGAACTTACGCTTACACTCCCTTTAAGTGTTCGATTTGTGGGAATACCATTTGCTCTTATTTCCGGGATTTCCAAAATGAATTTTTTAATGTCGTACTTTCATTAAGATATAGAAATATAGCCAATCGTGGGGCGGAATTAATCCCAGTACAATACGAGGATAGGGTCGGACTAGTACGAATTTAGTAGAGCTTTCATGATCCCTGATATTCTGAGATTGCAGTGGAGGCCTGTCTTCTAACAAGTCTTTGATATCTACTTCATTTTATTAGAAGACATTTTTTTCTGACGCCTTTTTCTTCTTATAATTTCAAAAATCAAAGACGCTTTTGATTTTCATTTTTAACAATAATTAAAATTTAACAAAGTTTTGCATTTTTAGTCTTTTTTCATTTGATATTAGGAATCTGAATCCCTAAGTAAGTTTTGTTACAACAATATTCAGCCGCCTGTTTGTTTAGTTTTTTATTCAAATAATTAAAATTATTTTGATTACGTTCAAACGATTCTACAATTTTACAATGTCAAGGAAAAGTAAACAAATATTTAAGTACAAATAATGATTTATTATTGAATTACTGACATTAAAGACGGCCAATTATCTGACTTTTGTTTTGCACAATCGATCAGAATTCAGAATTAGACAATTAGAAAACCCCAAATAGATGCTAGTACAATAGATGGCAACGTAGAATTTGTACACTCTCAGTACAGCTGTATTCTTACGTCACAAGTGTCAATTCAGTTTTCGTGTCCGACAAAACTATTGATAATAGTGATAATTTTAGAAAAAATGCTTATTTTACAGTACATTAAGTACAATTTCATGTGTTCCTTTATTTTCAGTTTTTAAACTTTTTTATTTAATCTTGGAAAACATGTCAACTAATGTGAGAAAATTTAGTTTTCCTTGTTATATTTGACACGTTGTGTATAATTGATCCATTTCTCTGTTGCCATCTATTGTACTTGATAATTTACATGGAAACCCCTAATATGTTTATATATTGAATTGGATGGATTATAATCCTAATATATTTAGATATCTTGCGANTATGTTTAGATATTGAATTGGATGGATTATAATCCTAATATGTTTAGATATTGAATTGGATGGATTATAATCCTAATATGTTAATATATTAAATGAAATGGAATTTGATCTTCAATATGTTTAGATGTAGATATAGAATTAGACAGTTTTGTGATCCCGGCCGGATCGACAATTTTTGCAAATATTATGCAGGTAATTTTTCGTTTTAAAAGATTAGAATTTTGTTTTGGAAAAGTCATGTATTTTTTTTGTAATTCGTGTTTCATAGGAAGTTTGTTTGTTTTTCTTTAATTTTCTTTAAGTTAAAATGGGTGGCTTAATAAAATTTACAACATGTCATCAGTGATTTAAGTGCTTATAATTTGCAAATTTTTCAAATCGTCAAAAGTTTTGAAAAAAGGTTAGAGAAAAACCTTCTTTAATCTTCAATTTAAAAAAAAGATAAAATATAACCCAACTTTTTGCTCAATACCTAGAAAAAATTAAATATTTTTTTTTCTACAGGTGATGCACAACCCAGAAGTGTTTAAGGATCCTCTTATCTTTAACCCCAGCAGGTATTTTAATCACCCCCCTCCACTCTCAATATTTTCGATTTTAACCACCCCTGCCGCCCCCTCTTCACTTTTTCTTATTTTTTTATAATCTTGGGGTTCACCGAGTTCACCCTAAGATTTCTTACTTTTGGACCTGTTTGTTTAACAAAAATAGGTTTCTATAAAATAGCGCATTTAAACAATTTAAATTTTGAAGAAAAGAACAGAATACATGTCTCAAATTCTTAATAGATAATCTCTAAATCTTTGAAATCTGATGATGTAAAACTTTTACTCTTTGTTCTAGTCAAATAAATAGTTTGAAAAATCAATGGTCCACGACATCAGGTTGCAAAGATACAGTGGTATCCATTAAGGTTGAGAATAATAAGACGACCAAAAACTTGTTGAATTTAAACATCTTAATGATGGAATTACTCGCCTGCCTTCAATACACCCTTTTAATGATTTACTTAATGATTTTGTATATCAAGAACTTATGCCCAAATGCGAGGCAGTGTGCTCTGGATGTATGAAAAATCTCGTTCTTTGTGGGTTACCTATTAACGGATTCAAATTTCCTTGGCTCTCTTTTTAAACTATCATCAAAAATAAGACTTTTACAAAGGTCGTGAGGACGGTCTCTAATAAACGAGGCTAGTCTGGGCTGAGTATGTTTATTTCTTGATAATAAAACATAACTCGAAAAACAGTTTTGTAAATCACACACGAGTATACTATATCATATATTTGGTTTGGCGAATCTCCGGAGGGCAGAAGCTGTGGAAATATCGTCTTCCAGACTATAAGAATAAAATGTATAAGATCAAGTAAACAAAAATTGTAATTTAGGTTTATAGATGAATCTGGTAAATTCCAGCCAAATCCTAATGTAATTCCTTTCCTAGTTGGAAAAAGGATCTGTTTAGGTATTATAACATTTTCACAGGGTTGTATATTTTAAAGTATTATTAGAAGGTCAAATTTACGCCACGTCACTGGGTCGACTTTGTGCAACCTCTAGCTATATTTAAGTTATATAAGATATATATATATATTATTATATATAAGAATGACAAAAGCATTATCAAAGTATATTACATGAAACTAACTCGTCATAAATAAACAGTTTTACGTGAAAGGAATGAATGAAAAATAAGATCCATGGCCTTTTTTTTTGAAAGTTTTGAAATTTCTTTAGGTTCTAGTTTAGCAGAGAAAGAATTGTTTTTATTTTTTTCCCTTCTTCTTCACACCTTCTCCTTCCATCCCGTACCAGAAGAAAAGGTAAAACCGTTCTTGAAGGTAAATTTTTTAACAAAAAAGATCTTCCATTTTTAATAAAAATTTCTTGTTTCAGTTACCCAGCTACAGCACTAAGAGGTATATCTTTTATCAATACGATTTAAAAATTAAGAAATGTTGAGAATAAAATAGAAAACCCAAAATAAACTTCTTAAGACATTTGTTTCGTTTATAAAAAAAATTGAGTCTTTGCCACAAACATATGATATTCCAATCCCTATATCTTTGCAACCCAATGGCGTAGATCTTAGATATTTCAAACCATAAATTCTGTTAAATCAAATTATCAAGTTTGAAATATAAACGCAAGGAAAAGGCTCAATTTCCTTGTTTTATTACTATTTTTCTTTTTTTAAATTTGAACATCCCAAACCAAATTAAATAAGCCTAACCAAAACATTTCTGTTTATATATCTTTAAAAAACTGACTTAAGGTATGGGGGGTGTCAAGGTTAATATTTAAAAAGTTAACACTCAGTGCCATCTATAATGATTATTTAGTACTGTTGATACGAGTAATACAATTATACGGTTCTGTCCCAAATACTCCCTCATCGTGAAGCCAAGAAATTAGGCATATAACCCAAGCCTAGAAATCAGGCCTAGAATCCAAGCCAAGAAATCAGGCTTAGAATCCAACCCAAGAGGTTGGGTCTAGAATCCTGTAAAGGTAAATACTGAATTCTCCATAACATCAAAATAAGACACTACAGGTCAAATCATCAAAATTAAGATAAATTCAATTGTACAAAAAATCTAAAATTTCAAGGGTCTCCTAGGTACATTAGGTTAAAGATTCATTAAGAGAACGAATTATTTGGTGTTCAGCCTAAAACAATAATCAATTATCTATCTTAGTTTTGCTCTTGTATTACCATATCAATATGCATTTATATAATAATTCCGTATTCCCGTATTTTTTTGTCAATTCTTTTTGAAAAACACCATGTAAAAGTCTAAACTTAAAAAAAACATAGGGTCAAATTTGGCATTGGGGTTCGTATGCCTACCTTGTAGATTTTTATCAAAAATGGAAAAATGTAATAGAAAAATAGAGAAATAGAAAAATAGAGAAATAGAGAAATAGAGAAATAGAGAAATAGAAAAATAGAAAAATAGAAAAATAGAAAATTAAAGAAATAGAAAAATAGAAAAAGCTGGGTTTTTGATCATTTATTATCGTTTTTGGCTCAATTCAAAATCACTTGTCCAAAACATAAGAATACGGAATTTTTATATAAGTACTTACGTAGTAATTGCAGGGGCAAAACTAAGATACTTAAAGGAAGTGTTCGCAAAAAAATGAAAGGGGTTATAGGCTTACGTCGAAAAATATTCGCTTTTGATCGCTACTTATCTTACTTCTATCTGTTGTTTAAAACGACTCATGCTGAAGAATCCATACAAAATCAGAAAGTTGCAGCATTCAATTCGGATCGTAAAAATTCAATCTGATTTCAAACAAATCATTAAGATATTACAACCAATAATCACCGATAATTTTTCGACGCATTTATATTTTTTTAAAAATTATGATCAGATAGTTACTTTTGAAAACATTTATTCCTGTTTCGAGGATTATTGATAATGAAGACGACATTTTCATATTTTCCAGGAATGTTCAAAAATCCAGCGCCAACGAAATATTATTATAAAAAAACAAAACCAAAATATTATGAAATGTAAACTATATACGAATGCTTCGAAAAATAATATCTGAATGATTTGTTTGAAATTAAATTGATTATTTTACGATCCGAGTTAAATGTTGCAACTTTCGGAATTTGTATGGACGCTATGTTTTTAGCAATTTTCTCCTTATAGAGGCAAGAGATAAGTAAAATTTGTTGCGATCAAAAGCGCTTATTTTTCGCCATTAGTCTATACCCCCTTTCATTTTTCGCGAACACTCCCTTTAATTTTTATATTATTAGGCTGTACACCAAATAATTCGTACTCTCCTGAATAGTTAGTTTTTTAATAATTGAATTTATCTTAAAATACCTAAATTTGACTTATTAAAGATACTGATTTTACAAACAAAGAAAAATTGTAATTTACACTTAAAATCTCATTATTCAATTATTACATTATTTTTTTATCAATATAAGAGTAATTATGTTTTTTTCTTAAATATTATAATTCTTTTATCTAAATTTGAAGAGAAATATTGTTCTTATTATTGTTAAATATTAAATATAGAATTGTGGTTAACATGTATCTCTGAAGCAAGAAACATGTCTGCCATATTTATTTGAGGTTTCAGACAATTTTCGATCAATTTGTTTTTATCAGACAATTTATTACAACAAAAGTTTATTTATATATATAAATATATATATTTTATTTATATATATGAGCTGAACCATCCTTCTTTAACTTTGTGTTTCTTAAATTACATAGATTGAGATGAAATGTTTCTAAATTATTTATACAGAGCTGAAAACTTTAGAATGAGATATCCATAATCCCGATTACTTAATCTGAGTATCCAATAGACATTGGACACACTTTTGATTTTCTTCTTAAACCGTTCTGTCTTGGATATAGTAAAGAAAAATCAAAAACTGGTTTAAAAAAAAGAAAGTCTCTCCCGTTTCTGTATATTAATCTTAAATGGCGCGCAAAATTTCAAACTTATCGGCTTCATATACGCGACTCTGATTGGTTGAATTTTATTCACTTTTCAGGATACTTAAGTACAAGATTAGGTTAGTCTCGATATTAAGAAAAAAAGGATCAAGCATTTATCTCGATATCCACCATTCTAAAGTTGTCAGCTCTGTACACATGTACTATTTTATAAATGCTTGTAAAATCTTGTTAATTCAGTGTAAAACATAAATATTAGATAAGTTGTAAAAATGTTATTTTTTGTTGTGTTGGTGAGAAATAGAGGAATGTAGATACGAGATTAAATATATCTAAAATAGGATGAGTAGATTGCATGCCATGCATCAATAATTTTCTATCACTACCTGAATTAAGATATTAAAATATGATATTTTAATCTGTTAACAGTCCCTTGAAATGAACAGTTGTGAGGCGACTGTATTCTTATTATTCCACTTAAAGGATTAAATACTTTAGATTTACATATTTTAAATCTCAAATCTTGAATCTTGATGCTGATAAATAAACAATGAAAGAATTAATTCAGCTTTAGAATTAAATTTAGTCAAACTGTTATAAACTAAATAAAAAAAAACGTCGAACTAAACTCACGTCAAACTATTTTAAAACTAAAAATACAGAACAAAAAGAATTGCCACAAACTCTAATTTCTAATCCCTATATTAGAGCACCGTGATGGTGTGAACCTTTGATATTTTTAACCTAGATTATTTGACCAAACTGTTTATAAACTAAAAATAATAAACTAAAATCAGTAAAACTAAAAAAACACTGAACTGAATTTGGTCACACTGTTTTAAAATTAAAAAACAATGAACTGAATTCCGTCAAAGTGTTTTAAAACTAAAAACACTGAACTGAATCCAGTCAAACTGTTTTAAAACTAAAAAACACTGAACTGAATTTAATCAAACCGTTTTAAAACTTAAAGTACTTAACTGAATTCAGTCAAACTTTTATAAACCAAAAAACACTGAACCAGATTCAGTCAGTTTTTAAAAATGAAAAAACTTCCAAATTCAGAAAAACTAAAAAATAATGCACTGAGTTCAGTCAAACTGTTTTAAAGCTAAAAAGAAACTGAACTGAATTAAGTCAAACTATTTTAACACAAAACAAAAACATTGAACTCAATTCGAGTCAACCTGTTTTCAAACTTAAAAAACTGAGCTAAATATTCAGTTACCAATGACCAATAAATAAGGCTGGGCGTCGTTCCTGTGGAACAATCGTTCTTTTACGAGAACAAAGAAAACTATAAAGAACGATTCCATCGTTCCATAAAAGAACGGGACGCATAGAAGGTGTATACATTGCATTTTACATTTCCATTACATTTTAACCCGAAATTTAAAACATATAATTTTAAGTATATTTTCGTCAGAAACGTTTTATTATAAAATCGTCATTTTTTACTTTTTTAACTAACTCTTTTCCATAAAACATTTGTCTTGGACACCTATAAAGTAACCTCATCCCCCCCCCCCGCCTATCTTCTTGGCAAAGAATGGAACGGGGCGGATGGAACCGTTCTTCGACTAAGAACACCAAGAACAGAACGGAATGGGATGACTGTTCTTCGACTAAGAACGGAACGGAACGAGAACGGAACGATAGGGAAAAAAGGAGCAAGAACGGAACGATCTAGCCGAAGGCCCTCGTTCTAGAACGGAACGGAACGATTTTAGAAAAGTGGCAACGTGCCCAGCAACAATTAGCTTTTAAATCTTGATTTTTTCTTTGGGTGTATGGTTTCAAACCCAGTAGCTTTCAAACTTTGTCTAGGCAAAAGTGATGTAGATATCATTATTTTATGCACATACATTTATTCTTAAAAGTTATCTGCGTATTTACGCAGCAAAGACAAAGACGGAAATCAAATTTTTAGGCACACAAACTGTAAATCTGGATTGAAACTCTTTTAAAAGGAGAAAACTGGTCTCTTTCAATATATCTATTTATTTTCTCCCTTTTAAACAGGTCTTATTCATATATGACGATTATAGTGGAAATTAAGGGCAGTTAATCTGTTTGCAATAATACAATTTTCATGATACATAATTGACAGACGTTTCCGGTTAACTTAATATGCATACTTAATACAATCGGTTACCTTCCACCCTAAACCTTTTCCCTCTTAATACTTTTAATCAATGCCTACTACTTCCCCCCCCCCCCATCGACCATCAACAAGAACAATTTTTTAATGTTCTTGTTGAGCAAGTTCTTAATCTGATTTAGTTTATTCTTAACCCCCCCCCCCCCCCCCCATATATTTATTCAAAATGATTATTAGAACAAATTTCAAATAACTCTCTATTCATAGAGGGCAGGCGTGTACGTTTTACAACGATCTAGCTTTGTCTGAAGATTGCATATCCAACATTTCATCTTTGAAAACTTATTATTGTTAATAATGTTGTTTCTCTTAGAAGTGCATTGTGGATTTTTGCTGAAAAGGAGTGGCCGCGGCAATGTATGGTGGTTTGCAGTATTGTGAAAAATCAAAAAAAAATTTAGAATTCATTTCAGACAGATAAAACGTTTCCACGATGTATAATCACTGAGTTTGAGTGCAAAGTCGATGTTCAAAATCATGAGGGTGGTTACGTTTTCAGGATTGAGTTTTTTAAAATTATTAAATAAAAACGACAAAAAATATAGTAGAAATTCTATAGTAAACTAATTAGATGTTTAGAAACATATTTCTGAATAGAAATTTGTCAATAAATCAATGCTATAATCAATTATTTCGTTTTTATCATTATATTGAATTTCTTATTTTCTATGAATTTGTTCGCAGATTTCTAGAAATTCTTCAAATGTCGTCTTTTCAATAAAAATTTCAGAAAATCTGCAGATGATCTTTGTGATCAATGGGAAATTATAAAAAACTAATAATTAAATAAGATTATTTATTTTCTATGATAACAGTTAATTTTTATTTTTTCAACCTGTTCCTAAACAAGTAATTAGTTTACCGTAGAATTGTTACTACATTTTTTTTGTCGTTATTTAATAATTTAAAAAAAACCGTTCCTGAAAACGTACCCACCCAAATTTATGATTTTGAACATTGACTTTGCGCTCAAACTCAGTAAATATACGTCGTAAAAAACATTTTATATGTCTTAAATGAATCCTAAAAAATGTGTCAACAATACTACATATTCAGTTCAACCACCATACATTGCCGGTCACTCCCTTTAAGAAACCATAAAAGAAATGTTAACATTAATCAATTTTTAAAACTAGAAAAAACGACGATATCTTCCACATTAAGTATCGTGGTCCCCCACTCCCTCCATCTTCCCCGGCACGTGTCCATAGTAACTTGTTATCCGTATTTTATCCAAAATATAACATTTGGTGACATTTTTAATCATACACGATAAATATTGCAAACCTTTAAATTGAATCTAAAAAATTTGCAAAAAATTGCGAAACATGCAATACTTTGATTTGTTGAAAACTGTCTTATTTTTGCAATTACACCTAACAAGCTGCAAGCCTCAGATCAAATAAGAATTTAATATTTTCTGCAACCATACTTCATTTTTTACTCTCTATTCTAAATCCTGTAACCTGTGTTTTATATCCTGTATCCTGTATCCTGTATCCTGTATCCTGTATCCTGTATCCTGTATTCTGTATCCTGTATCCTGTATCCTTGAGGGGATGGGATGGGAAAGATGAAGGCTGGGAGAATGAGGGAGAGAGGAGGGGGTGGATAGTGATGTTGGTTAATTTTGGGTGTTTAACTATATACAGTTCTTAGATCTTGAGAGTTTTTTTTACACGATTCAAAACGAATAACGATCAATGTCACCAGTCCGAAGTGGTGAGAGGTATTGGATGAGAAACAGAGATGGGATGGAATTGAAGAGAATGGATAAGAGGTATTGGATGAAAAACAGAGATGCAATGGAATTGAAAAGAAGGGTGAGAGGTATTGGATGAGAAACAGAGATGGGATGGAATTGAGGAGAAGGGTGAAAGGTATTGGATGAGAAACAGAGATGGGAAGGAATTGAGGAGAAGAGTGAGAGGTTTTGAATGAGAAACAGAGATGGGATGGAATTGAAGAGAAGGGGTGAGAGGTATTGGATGAGAAACAGAGATGGCATGGAATTGAAGAGAAGGGGTGAGAGGTATTGGATGAAAAACAGAGATGGGATGGAATTGAAGAGAAGGGGTGAGAGGTATTGGATGAAAAACGGAGATTGGATGGAATTGAAGAGAAGGAGTGAGAGGTATTGGATGAGAAACAGAGATGGCATGTCATTGAAGAGAAGAGGTGAGAGGTATTGGATGAGAAACAGAGATGGGATGGAATTGAGGAGAAAAGGAAGAGGTAATGGATGAGAACCAGAGATGGCGTGGCATTTAAGAGAAGAGGTGAGAGGTATTGGATGAGAAACAGAGATGGGATGGAATTGAGGAGAAAAGGAAGAATTATTGGATGAGAAACAGAGATGGCATGTCATTGAAGAGAAGAGGTGAGAGGTATTAAACAAAACTGTGATAACAGAATGTTTGGAGAAAAATAAAAAAAAATAAAAATGAAAACATCTGTGACCAGGATGTTTAAAGGGAATGATTACATTAACCTGTCCAATACTTGATAATTTTCCCTTTAAACTTATTATTCAACATCTGTTTAAACACCTTTAAAGGCAGGGGAGGGAGGACAGAAAAAAATTGACCCTTTTTGATTTACATACAATTACATGTAAAGTTTAAAAATAATTTAATTTAGCTTTTTGTAAGTTATAAATAAATATATAAACATTTAGGTTCTTGTTTCTATTTTATACGTATTCCTTGTTTTAGCAGGTGTGGACCATTGATTGACCACCACAGAGTACAGACCCTTACCCAGACTGAACAACATTTATTTGATAAATAGTTTCATTTCAATAGGAAAATAGAATATATGATATATATTTTATAGGAAAATGGGAATATATGATTTGTATTTTATTAAAGGGATGAAAAAGATTAAGAGAATTAATAGGATAAATAGGATAAATAGGATAAATAGGATAAATAAGATAAATAGGATAAATTGTATGAATAGGACTAATATGATGAATATGATGAATAGGATGAATAGAATGAATATGATGAATAGAATAAATAGTATGAATAGGATGAATAGGGTGAATAGGATGAATAGGATGAATAGGAAGAATAGGATGAATAGGAAGAATAGGATTTTAGAATGAATATGATAACAGGATGAATAGGATTAATATAATGAATAGGATAAATAAGAGAAATAGAATAAATAGGAAAACTAGGCTAAATAACATAAATTGGACGAAAGGAATGAATAGGATAAATATAATGAATAGGATGAATAGGATGAATAAATGAATGGGATAAATAGGATGAATAGGATGAATAAATGAATGTATGAATAGATGAACAGCTGTTGAAAAGAGAACATTCCTGTACAATGTGAGTTTAATGTTTGTCTTTACTCAGTGTAAATACAGTTCACTTAGTATCTTCTTACATACACACACATATACACACACACTCAAGCACACACATTCTGCAGGTGTGGATGGTGGGATGGTAATTAAAAAATCCATATTTATCTATCTATCTATCTGTTGAATAGAGTTGAATGGTTTTCAGAATTTGACCGTAATTAATGACACCTACATACACTACAGAGTTTTACAATTCATAATTGTTTGCCATCTGTAGCTATAATATATAATGTATATGGGTGTCAAAAAACAGTATTTGTTCATCTAATATAGTCATATAACCAGTATAAATCAAAATGAAAGTCGTCCGTGTTTAATCTTTTGATTATGAATGTGCAGGGTTACTTACAAAGGATGAGACTGGAAAGACGACCTAAACTATTTATTATTATTATAAAGATTTATTCACACACAAAGATATGAATACATATATAAAATTTGATGATTTTAAGGTTTTAAGTCTTCTGCCTTTATTTAGCAAAGAACGAGGCAAGTTTACAGTTGCATGAAAACAATAAGGAACCATGAATACAATGACACAGGCAGTAAAAATTTCATAAAGTCGTCTCTGCAGTTTTATACTTATATATCGTGAACGTACGAAAAATGAATTCCTTAGAAGTTAGAACTCAAGGTACTAATGCAAGGAAAGTTATTTCAGAGGTGTACGCATTTTTTGTACTGCAGTGTACTGTCTTTGGGCGGATAGGTAAACACAAGACCGATGTCACAGCCTGACATGGAATCAATTTTCACAAAAATAATCTTTAAAATATTCTGGTCATAGGAAACTATTATGTGAATTTTCAAAATTATCAAAATTCAATGCTCCTGCTCTCAATATAGGACAGAACCCTATAAACCTAATCTTAAAGAAAAAACTTGAAAAAGAACTTGAAACTACAGGATTTTCCAATAAATATGGGAATTAAATGACGGCTTCTATATCGTCTTCATTCCAAGCGGGATTATTTCGTAAATATGATTTGACGTATCACAGTTAAAACATTTAACACGGAAAACTACTAGTCTAGGGATTTCCAAAATGTGGTCTACCATTTTTTTTACCTTTAAAATTGAAGGAGATATTAGGAAATTGTTCCAGATTCCAGTTAATCAAAAATCAAAAAAAACATTCCAATGTTTAATATCTCCGTTAATTTAAAGATGCAATGAAGGTAGACCTTATATTGGAAAGCTCATTAAACGTTCAATCTTTTTTTATGAACTTTATGTCATTTATTAATTATCGGAAATCAAAGACGGTATTCAAGTCGTCTCTCAATTCCCATGTTTATTGGGACACCCAGTAGTATTAATTTGCTCTCTAATAAAACAGTTTTTCTGCGTACTTACACAGCGAACATTTAGTGAAATTTTTCTTGATGAGAAATTTTCTCTTTCGTTGTCATTGAATCATGTTTTACTAAATCCCCGAAAGTTTTTCTTGCTTCTGATTGGCTGAAGAAACTTGTATCTGCATTGTGATTGGTCGAGACCTGGATTAGTTTCTTCTAA
>NW_019397899.1:31713-36252 GCF_000591075.1 Eurytemora carolleeae | reverse complement strand
TACATCATGAGAAAGGAGAAATCTAAAGCCTAGAACAAATATATATAATTAGGGACTTCCTCTTAAGCATCATCAATATTGGAGCTGAGCCAACCACCGCGGTTTGTGCATTTACAATTAAAAAATATTACAATTAGGAAAATATTTCAAATCTTCCATACCACTATTTTAGGACTTTATAAATTAAAAAATAGGCTAAGTAAAAGCAAATTCTAAAAAATTGTGAATGAATGAATGCATTAATTGAAAAATTTATGAATTGATCAAAAAAATTAAAAATGAATAAATTGATAAATAAATACTTATGAATAATAAATGATTTAATTAACAGGAGATTGAATGAATTGATGAATGACAAGATGAATAAATAGGTGAATGAATTAAAGGATTAATTGATAGAAAGATGAAAGAATGAATTAAAAGGATTACTTAATTAAAGAATGAATGAATGAATGAATGGATGAATGAAACCTGTTTACTCCTCCAAACAACCCTCTCCATCTCGTCTCCTAGAGTTTGCTTTAAGGACGACATTTCAGGATAGAACTCAGCAGGAGGGGAGACCACCTCCAGTAAACCTAAATTAAAGGGACTGTCGACCTAATTTCAAGAGCCACATGTTAGATTCACAACGGTTTGCAATAAAACTTAATATGAGCAGTAATGAGGAAGATACTTCCGTTTTTATATTTTTTTTAGTGTTAAATTCTGTCAATTAAAGTAATTTTAGTTAAAATCATAAATTTTGAATTAGAAAACCAAGGAAATCCAAAGGCTGAATTCAGGATTCGGAACTCAAAACAATAAATATTCAATAAAGTACTAAATTCCCAAAAGTTGAATTCCTAATTCAAAAATTAAATCTTAAATTCCGAATACTGTTTACTGAATTGAATTTGATTAAAATAGATAAAGAATTGTTTATAATTTAGAAAATATATATTTGTATAAACCTGAATCAAAATGTTTGCTGAAGTGTGCCTGAATCTCGGATGAAACCTAAAAAAACCAATTTATTTCTTTTTGAGCTAATGCCAAATAAAAACAAAAATTGATAAATGATGAATAAGTTATCCGGTTCACTAGTTCAAGGCCCCATTTTCCCCTTCAAATCAAATTGGAATAAATAAAAGCAGACTTACGACATCTTACTGCCACATCCAGACATATCCAGAACAATTTGCTATTTGATACGTTTTTTATTAATCAGAGAATTAGTAGAAGATCGGTTTTTACCGATAAAAAATTTCAGGATCTGTTTTAACTTGATAAACAAATTCAAGATTTCTAAACCTAATTAGTAGATTCATGATCTGTTTTACATAATAAACAGATTCATGATATGTTTTACCTGATAAACAGGTTCAAGTATCTGTTTTTACCTGATAAACAGGTTCAAGTATCTGTTTTTACCTGATAAACAGGTTCAAGTATCTGTTTTTACCTGATAAACAGCTTCAGGATCTGTTTCTGCGATAAAAACGATCACCAAGGTATCCTTCATTTCTTCCTAAACATAAATTCATGAAAGAATTGAAAATTAATAAAAATCCGTTTTAGAATCATTCGAGCGGCACGGAATCAAGTAATAATTTAACAATCTTAATAACTACTAGCAAATCAAAAACATATTTGCTCCTCAAAAAGTGTTTGTGCAGACTTCAGAAGAAATAAAAAGTTTTTGTGCAGACTGCAGAAGAAATGTGATTTATTAGCTGAATAATATTTGAATTCAAGATTAAGCCTACTGCAGTATTTGGGTAGTTTAATTTCTATTCTCATTTAAACATTGATCAATCCTCACATTTACGAATTAAAAAATCGATTGATCAGTAAATGAATGTGACTAATAGATCAATATGATCAATATGATCAATATAATTATATAATCAATAAAATCAATATTATCAATAAAATCAATATGATCAAAAACACCAATTTGCTCAACACAATCAATATCACACAGCCAATAAATCCTGCAATGGATAATAAAATAACTGAATTCATTCTTCACCTCGTTCATATTGTCAAAAACTGATTGCAGGGTAGGGACTAAATAACTCTGAAACTCTCGCTTAACTGTTGGAATTCCTGAAAAAAAATGTAAAGAAGAAATTCCATGGACGGTTCCTTAAGTCCTTCCATGGTATTTTATGAGACACTAACTTTTTAACTGATTAACATTGATTAAAACATAATAAAAAATATTAATATTCATAACTTTTCATTTTGAATTCCATAAGATTTATTTTCACAATTTCAAAGACAAAAATTAAAATGTGACAGTAATAATCGGACACACAATTCTTTAAATGTGAGGTAATTTGGAATTCCGATTACAGTCAGTAAAAATGTTTATTTTTAAATTGATCTACTTAGTACACAGTACTACTCAACTCACCTATTGATCTACTTAGTACATAGTACTACTACTCAACTCACCTATTGATCTACTTAGTACACAGTAGTACTACTCAACTCACCTATTGATCTACTTAGTACANATTTCAAAGACAAAAATTAAAATGTGACAGTAATAATCGGACACACAATTCTTTAAATGTAAGGTAATTTGGAATTCCGATTACAGTCAGTAAAAATGTTTATTTTTAAATTAATTTACTTAGTACACAGTACTACTCGACTCACCTATTGATCTACTTAGTACACAGTACTACTCAACTCACCTATTGATCTACTTAGTACACAGTACTACTCAACTCACCTATTGATCAAATTAGTACATAGTACTATTCAACTCACCTATTGATCTACTTAGTACACAGTAGTACTACTCAACTCACCTATTGATCTACTTAGTACATAGTACTACTCAACTCACCTATTGATCTACTTAGAACTACTCAACTCACTTATTGATCTACTTATTACATATATTATTACAATTTGACTTACAAACTTCGGACAGTACAAATGTCAATTTATTAGTTTATTTATTTCTTATAACACTGGTCTTTTTTTCAAAGTCCGACGTTTTCCCTTATAATGTACTAGTCTGACGTTTGTACTGGTCTGACGTTTGTACTAGTCCGACGTTTGTAAGTCCGACCTTTGTACCGTCCTACATTTGTAGGTCCGACGTTTGTAGTACCCAGAACAGCAATGGACCAGTGTAAACAGACTCATTTAAGTATTGCTATAATCACGGTACATTTCAGTTCATTTCATGTACCGGGCCGAATTTCAACTAGACAGGGCAAGCAGTACAGTGCACATACAGACTACATGAGGCAAAACATGACTGTACTATATTCCTGTGTATAGTAATAAATTATACAAAATTTTATTTTTATTTTTTGCTTTTGCAAACAGTTAATATTTTAAATATTTTTTAAAAACAAAGATAAGATTAGAGCAATGTTTATCTACACCACAACATTCATGTCCAGTATCATAGTGACATTTGATTTGTTTAATTTCCACTCTCTCTACCTGTATCAGAATTAATGCTTTAAATCCTAAATGTGCGAATTTTAAAATGTTTAAATATTTTTAAAATTTAATTGATTTGTGTTACAAATCCAGATTTTTTTTTTACATATTTATCATTTAAATTTTAATTTCAAGCAATATTCTTTTAATAATTAGACAGGCCCGTACCCAGGGGGGTAGGATGCAAGGGGTCAGGTGCACACCCCTTTCTCCTAAAATGGGGGTGCAATTAAACGGTGAGGGGCAGCAAGAGGAAAATAAGATAGAGAAATGGGAGGAGGAAGATTGGATGAAGGAGGAGCCTGAAGAGGAAGATTGGTCCAAAGACCAGGAAGAGGAGAGTGTGATAGGAATTGAAAGATTGTATAGAGTCTGCTATGGGAAGGCAAGAGCAAGATATGTCAGAGTAGGGAAAGAAACAGGAGTATTGGAAGGAGCATGGAGGGGGAAATGGAACAGAAAACAAGAGAACCCTTCTCCTGCTTTGGATTGGATAGAGGGGGATCAGGAAGAGAATCATTGGATTGAGGAAATGGTGGGACGGGACGAGGAATATTGGATTAAGGAAGTAGAGGAAGAGAAAGAGGAAGTTTGGATAGGGGAGAAAGAGGAACAAGAAACAGGAGGAGAAAGCTTAGCTACTGAAAGCAAAGGAACAGCAGGATTAAAAATTTATGCTGTGGATGAATGCACAGGGAAAGGAATTACTTGTTGTAAAGAAAGTGACAAAGCTCACAGTAGAATTAGAAATACTGATGAACCTGTGTGGAGAGTAAATGAATTACTGAGTAGTTTAGTGATCAATGAAAGAAAATACATAAACAGATCTTTTACACAATCCATGAATCAAGGTCTCCAAGTCATCAAGACTATTCAGGTAAATAAATTGTATGGAAACAGCTTAAGTAATGTTTTATTACTCAGCTTGTCTAGGAGCCATATTATAAAAGGGCCAGAGTTCTTAAGAGTCTACCACTGCAGATAACATTACCAATTGACATGATGACACAGAAGAAGATGTCAGTAGAGAAAAGACAACGCTGCCGAAGGTATTTGACGCTCATTTTTTAAATCTTAAATGATCAA
>NW_019397899.1:0-31616 GCF_000591075.1 Eurytemora carolleeae | reverse complement strand
CTGGCAGACGCTGAACTCCAACCTTCGAGTGTGCGAGGTGGGGAAGACTTCACTGCCGCGCTTAATTAAAAGCATGACATTTGTAGATCAAAATTGAATCCCAGCCGCAGCGCTCGGCCCAGAGTGTCATAACTTAACCTAACCCGTGGCCTCAGCGCTCGGCCCCTTAGCCGCAGCGCTTGGCCCAGAAAGTGTCTTAACCTAACCTAACCCTAAATTAATACTAATTTAATTGAAAATTGTTGAAAAAGTGGTCATGTTCAAAAGTAAAATCTGAAGTGAAGTCTTCCCCACCTTGCACACTCGAAGGTTGGAATTCAGCGTCTGCCCATTAAACATGGTTGTTGAACATAAACCCGTATCTTACTGTACTCAAGCATAATTTTGTCTTCCAATCATTCTTCTTTGTATCAGGTCAGGTATAAAGCAGAGAGTGTAATACTCTGGCAGCTCTGATACAGCAAATGTTTTAATTTGTGAAATACTTAAAATATACAATCCATGAATAATTCTGCAATCCGTTGTAAATTTCCACTTAAACAACCAGGGTTTTATTTCAGAAGTAACAAATCAATTTTAGTAAGTTACTTGTTACTATTAATAACACAAGACAATGCTTAATTATTATTATCATTTCTAAAACTGTATTTTGTAAGTTTGAAATATATTCATATTTGCAACTACATATGGTATCTGGTATATAGGAGTTCATCTAACAAGCGATCCTCCATGATTATTCTCGATCAATTGTAATTTAGATACAACATTGAGATCAGAGCTCTTGGGAAATGATAATAAATGTCAATGTGTGTATTTTAATGTGGTTGTACGTCTTGTTTTTCAAAACGAGGGCTTGTGTCTTCAAGATTTAAAGACAAGCAAATGAAAAACTGTACGTTTAAGACTCCCAAGTCTAAAAGAGTCGGTCGGTAACAGTAACAGATTAATTTTTGTTAAAAAGTGTAAAAGTTGACGAATGAATGCCGCAATTATTTCAAAGATCAATGACACAGAAGTAAAGAATGGGACCCGTAGGTTAAAAAGATAAACACAATTGTCTAATAGCTGAATAATTTATTCTAAACATTTAGTTGATTATTATCACATAGACAATTTACACCAGAATAATAGTCTTTAACATACAAAATTTTATATTAAGTATTTAGATTATGATTTTACACATTTGATTATCATTAATGATTGACAATCCCAAATTACAATCATGGCAAAACTGAGTTTAAAAAAAACATTCAACAAGCATAAAAAATTAGCAATCTTAAAGAGACTGTAAGCGTAATTTCAAGTGAACCTTCATGCAAATATGGCACTGCCCGCCTAACAACGGTATCCTTAAAAACTTATCTGATTTGAAATATCAATGTCTTTAATTTTGAAAACTGATTATTGTCAACTGTGGTCACTTTACAAAAGAGACTTGCGCATATCTACCGCAGGAAATCATGTTTGCATTATCAGAATTAAACGCTTTTATCACAGAAAACTACCATATCTACTCTAATTTGATCAGATAAAGGTTTCAAGGGTGCCGTTGTGATTTAAGCATGGTTTTCTTGGCATGGAGGGTCACTTGTAATCACGCTTACAGTCCTTTAATATAAACACAACAAATATTAATTAAGGGAAATAATTAGACTCTTAAATAAATGAAATTCGAGGTTTTACAATAGTAACACTTATTCAAGAATATGAGAAAGCAAGAGGAATGCCAATCTTATTTAAATTAAAAAACTATTCTGAGCTGAAAACTTTAGAATGGTGGATATCGGGATTAATGCTTATTAGAGCAAGGCCTTGTTATAGGGTGTCGCAGTCCAATGGTTTTAAATTTATTCATTANCATGTATTCCATTTAAGTATAATTACATCGTATAGAAAAAATACTTTAAAATCTCACTTTTGCCCTTAAATAAAAAAGTTTCATTAAAAAAAGCTTTAATCACTACTGCCTTCAGTGTAAATATATGTTTGATGTCATAATTTAATATACATATGTATCAATCCTATGAAAATATCGATATTTTTTAGAAACGTTTCCATCTATATTTTTCATCCCTTGAAGCTTTCACCACAGTATTGCCTTATTTTGTGGCCCCCCGGGCCTTGGCAACATAGTGCCCCCCCCCCATTAAAAAAATTACATAAATTTAAGTTTACATAGTTAAAAAAGGTATCAATATTTTTTTCAAAAAAGGGGTTTTTAAGGGGGGGGGGCAAAAAATAAATTTGCGTCAGTGCGCAAAATGTGCCCCCCCTACACAAATGCTCTTGTACAGCCCTGACTATAGTAATATAGATTTTTTATGGTTTAAGTCAAAAATAATTCTGCTGAATTAAAGAATACAGGACAGCTCTAGTTCCGTTGAAGGATAGGACATGTCTCTAGTTCCGTTGAAGGATAGGACATGTCTCTAGTTCTGTTTAAGGATAGGACATGTCCTATAGTTTTGTTAAAGGATAGGACATGTCTCTAGTTCCGTTGAAGGATAGGACATGTCTCTAGTTTCTGTTTAATGATAGAATATGTCTCTAGTTCTGTTTAAGATAAGGACATGTTTCTAGTTCTGTTTAAGATTAGGACATGTTTCTAGTTCTGTTTAAGTTCATGTCTCTAATCTTGTTAAAGGATAGAATATGTCTCTAGTTCTTTTTAAGAATAGGACATGTCTTTTAGTTTTGTTTAAGGATAAGACATGTCTCGTGTTCTGTTTAAGAATAGAACATGTCTCTAGTTCTGTTTAAGATTAGGACATGTTTCTAGTTCTGTTTAAGATAAGGACATGTCTCTAGTTCTGTTTAAGATAAGGACATGTTTCTAGTTCTGTTTAAGGGCATATCTCTAATCCTGTTAAAGGATAGAATATGTCTCTAGTTCTTTTTAAGGATAGGACATGTCTTTTAGTTTTGTTTTAGGATAAGACATGTCTTGTGTTCTGTTTAAGGTTAGGACATGTCTCTAGTTTTCTTTAAGGATAGGTTATGTCTCTAGTTCTGTTTAAGGATAGGACATGTCTTGTAGTTTTGTTAAAGGATAGGACATGTCTCTAGTTTCTGTTTAATGATAGAACATTTCTCTAACTCTGTTTAATGAAAGGACATGTCTCTATTTCTGTTTAAGGATAGGACATGTCTCTAGTTCTGTTTAAGGATAGGATATGTCTCCAGTTCTGTTTAAGTAACATGTCTCTAGTTCTGTTTAAGGAAAGGACATCTCTCTAGTTCTTTTTAAGGATAGGACATGTCTCTAGTTCTGTTTAATGATAATACATGTCTCTGGTTCTGTTAAAGGACAGGAAACTCTCTAAAACTATTTTAATATAAAAACTTCTCTTGCTGTGTTAAAGGATTAGACATGTCTCTAATTATGTTTAAGAATAGAATAGAACATGTCTCTAGTTCTGTTCATTGATAGGATATGTCTTGTATAATGNTCTAGTTATGTTTAAGGATCGGACATGTCTCTAGTTATGTTTAAGGATAGGACATGTCTCTAGTTCTGTTTAGGGATAGGACATGTCTCTAGTTCTGTTTAAAGATAGGACATGTCTCTAGTTCTGTTTAAGGATAGGACATGGCTCTAGTTCTGTTTAAGGATAGGAAACTCTCTAGATCTATTTTAGGATAAGAAACTTTTCTTGTTCTGTTTAATAATAGAACTGTTAAATCAAAAAATTAAAAAATAAGATTTAAATATACTATCTTTATAAAAAATGGTTTCGTTTACACGACTCTGTCAACTCCATCCCTTCATAATCAATCCACCATTATATTTTTTTATCCAAACCTATTCTAATATCTAATCTAATTCTGTTATCAATCCAATTCTGTTATCCAATCCAATCCTGGTCTGATATAATAAATCCAATTAATGCTGACAGATTGAGTTGAATTCTAACCATATTGAGAAAATTCTAACCAATTAAATCAAATTCTTATCAACTTGAGCTAAATTCTAACTCGATTAAAAAAATTCTAACCACTTGAATTCAAATGATACCCAGATTAAGGAAATATTATCAGATTAAATAAAAATTCTAACCAGATTGAGTTTAATTCTAATCAGATTTAAACACAATTTCGAACCAAAATGAGTTAAATTCTAACCAGATTGAGTTTAATTCTAATCAGATTTAAACACAATTTCGAACCAAAATGAGTTAAATTCTAACCAGATTGAGTTAAGTTTTAACTACATTGAGTCAAATTCTAGCCAATTTAAGTAAAACTCTAACCAGTTTGAGTCAAATTATAACCAGATTGATTAAAAAAATAACCAGATTGAGTTAAAATTTAACGGAAATGAGTCAGAATTTCGTTTTTGAATTAAAGCATATGTTAAAGAATATCGTTGGTCTAACTTGTTACATTAGTTTGTGAAGGTTTGATCTTTCTTGACTGAGGTAGGGATTATGATAGTGTCAGTATAGATTGTGCTGGGGGAGAAAAGGATTGTAACATAAAAAGGAACAGTAAGAAAGTGGTATGGAGGGTTCAGAGTGTGCCAAGATCAAAAGATCTTGAAGATCATTGATAAAGAGTTTTAAACAGTGTATAGTATATTTATATTATATTTATCTCGTTTAGAACTTGTAAAAAAATGAGTCTTTGCCAGAAAAAAAAATTATAATTCATATATCTCTGCAACCTGACGGTGTAAAAGTTAGATATGTGAAGCTTAAAACTCAATTTCTTTAATGGAAGTGGGGGGGGGGGGGAGTAAAAGCCAACAGAAGGTGAATTGAAACACGCATCGAGCATTTTAAAACCACTTATCAATTTTGGAACTCTCAATTTTGCAGATTTCTTATATAATGCATAAAATCACAGCCAAATGATTAAAGATATCAAAAGATCTTGGAGAATTCGAGTCCAGTTTGTAAAGTATTAAAGTACATTTAAAGGGAGTGTTCGCGAAAAATGAAAGGGGTTATAGGCTTAATGCGATAAAAAAGCGCTTTAGATCGCTACTAATCTTACTTCTATCTGTTGCGTCTATAAGGAGAAAATTGTTAAAGACGTCTCATACCGAATAACATGGCGTCCATACAAATTCAGAAAATTGCAACATACTACTTAGACCGTAAAAAAATCAATTTAATTTCAAACAAATCATTCAGATATTACAACCTATAGTCATCGATTATCTTTCGCCACATTTATATATAGTTTATTCCTGTTTCGAGGATTTTTGGTAATGAAGACGACATTTTCATATTTTCCAGGAATGTTCGAAAACAAGTTGTAAGCTAAATATTATTTAAAAAAACAAAATCAAAACTAGTATAAAATATTAAATATATACAAATGTGGCGAAAGATAATCGATGACATGTTGTAATATCTAAATGATTTGTTTGATATTAATTTGATTTTTTTACGGTCTAAGTCGTATATTCCAACTTCCTCAATTTGTATGGGCGCTACGCTCTTCGGAGTGAGACGTCTTTATCAATTTTCTCCTTATAGACGCAACAGATAGAAGTAAGATTAGTAGCGATCAAAAGCGCTTTTTTTATCGCATTAAGCCTATACCCCCTTTCATTTTTCGCGAACACTCCCTTTAAGTGATAAAAAGGAAACAGTCAAATAGTACTAAAAATGCAGAAATTGTCGAATTTGAACAAACAGTTTTACGGAATAGCCCATATCTCGGTCATTTTTCATGTTTTTAAAACATGTCTTTATAGTGCATTCTGAACTTTGTTGTGCATCTTTCTTGGGCCGTTAATTTTATTTACGACGCGTCGTTCCGATGGAATGAAGAGAAGAAAAAACATGTTCAGTCAAAAACGGGTTTTCTCACCCAATTATTTAGCCACCACACCTTTTATATTCATCTTACGAACACGCCCTTTTTATAATAATTCCTTGTGGTTTCTATTCCGATTCCGATGGTACCTTTAAATCTGTTCTATCATGTCTACAGCCTGTATTATAGCTTAGAAAAGAAATCTTTTTGAGAGAGATGAATCTTCGCACTAGAAAACGCGTAGGCGCAAAGAAAACAGATGTGGTCCTGATTTTTTTATCAAGTGTCATTCTCATGCGTTTATGTGCAGCGCACAGACGCAGGATTTTGCTAAAAAATATCATATTTGATAAATGAAATCAAAGTTTTTAAGAAAGTTGAAAAATTGGAATGAAAACGCACAGGCACATGGAAAAAACAAGCAGTCCTGAATTATTTATCAAGGGTGACTTTCATGCGTTTTTGCGTTGCATGATTTTGCTAAGTATAATGTCATATTTGTGATATGAAATCAAAGTTTTTAAGAGAGATTTGAACCTGTGTATTTGAAAGGCAAAAACGTTATCTTTTGAGAATTGAATATTTTTATTACTTTTTAATTACTCTCATTATAAAATCATCGAATCCTTCAACATATAAATTATTCGTTCTTGTATTTAAAAGTTCTTGTAAAACCGTAACTTTCCATGCATGGTCCAATGGGACATCAAAATATTTCATTTGTTTTAGGGTTTCCATTTGCAAAACTGTTGCGCAATTTTTTCTAGTGAGAAGATTCATCTCTCTCAAAAAGATTTCTTTTCTAAGCGTTTACAAAAACAATGCCAATATCTATATGAATTTAGGTCTATTGTACATATATACAATTAGGTGTATCGATATCTGTTTAGGACTAGCGTACATAGATAACGGGGTGTATGGATACCTATTAAGGACTAGCGTATGAGAGGATGCGAGTTCTTGTCCCTTGTTTGATTTAAGAATGTTTTATTTGATCTACACCATTTACATGTGTATTTATATCTTTGTGTGTGAATAAATCTTTATAATAATAATAATTTTAATTGGAACCAACCATATTTCAGCCGCGGCTCATATTCTTTAAATTCGGCCCGGCCAAACAACAGAGAACAAACAATTTAAAATAGACAATAATCTTAAGTTCAAACTAAACTCTTTTTTCTTAAGAGCTATTAAGAAGGTAACAAATATAATTTTTAATACATATGCATTATGCAACAAAAAAATAGATTTTATTCTCGAGCTTGGACCTAATTTTAAATCACAAAAAACAAAGGAATTGAGTTTTTGCCACACACATAAATTTTTTAAATCGCTTAATCGTTACAATTCGATAGTGTAAACCATTGATATTTTAAACTTACACAATTTGATCTACTAGAATTATAGTTTGAATTTTCAAAGGTCAACAAAATCAGGTTGTACAAATATAGAGATTAGAAATTCAGAGTTTGTTTCTAAAACTTAATTCCTTTACAGTAAATTACGACTCTGACGTTTCATCCCTTGTGGGTAATAATATAGAAAATGTTTTTTCAATAGCTGTTTCTCAACAAAAATGACTTGCGCATTTGAACTGCAGGAAAACATATTGGAATTTTAAGAATTAAAACCTAGAAAATCGATAATAGTTTCCATTTTACTAATTAGATAAAGGTTTCAAGAGTACCATTGTGAATCTTTGCATGGAGGGTCACTTGAAATTATTGTAGAGTTGTCACATGTCTCTCTCTGTATCACATGACCAGAATACTGCACTGCCATTGGTGGAAGTTATGGTGATGTAATAAGGACTATACAGACTATAAATAATAATATATCAATTATATCTCTTAAAAATGCAAATAAAAATTAGAAAATTATAGCAGGAACAAATCTGAGATTCTCAGGCTCCTCTGAGATATAGTTGTTAAAGTATTCTGAGATAAACAAGATTTATTTCATATATATATGAGATTAATACAAGAAGGGAACCGTCCCTTAATACATGTTTAGATTGTGAAGTGCCGCCCCACCTGGCCAGATAATGCTACCAAAGACTAGATGCCCGCGCTTCTTGGATCCCTCTCCCTCGACAGTAATATGGAGATTAACACCTCAAGAGGTTCCCTGTAGCGTATACTACCAGATGAACCCCGATGCCACTATCTTCTACCTGTTCCACAACTCCGTCAACCGTCCAATCACCATTCATTAAGATCCCGATAATCCCTTAACCTTCCTCTCCCCCGCCTACTTTCAGAGGCCACCTGTCCAGATGCCGGAGGTACTTGAGAACCTTGAAGCCAGAGACTCTGATGCTCCTGCCCCTGCCCTGCATCACTCTGATCCTGATCTATCTGCTGGTCCTACTGTAGGATAACTGGATGGAGGATGTTTACAGCAACTTGTCCTTGGGTACAGGGGATGTGAATCCCTGTGTCCGGACTTGGACACCACTGAGGCTTCAGTAGAGATGGATGAGACCAACCTCAGCTCTGAGACTGAGTATTCCTCTCTTCCAGACTATGAGCCTTCATCCTCCCCTCTTCAAAGTATTGACTCCTTGTGTGATCTCACAAATGCAATGCTCCTAGATTTAAGAATACTGAGCAATACCCTCAGACAGAGGGATAGGCTCCGGGCTGATGCACTCCAGCATGTCGAGGGAGTTCTGAGTACCTTAGCTGACAACCTCTATCTTCTCCAGCAACCAAGGGACTAAATTGATGATCTCATCAGTAGAAGGCTCATGGGATTTCAATCCAGCGATCAGACCCATTCAGCTCTTTAGACCCAACCTGTAATAATAATGTGATTAGTATTAATGCTTTCTTGTATTTACTCATGTTCTTTTAATAATATGGGATTATAATCTCAACTTGTTTTTTATTTGACCATGAACTTATTTACGTCTGAAGGACAAAGTAAGGTTTATATTTGATTGGTCAGATCACAACATCATTTTCATATTGGTTGGGTATTTGTTGAATATGGTATGAATATTATACAAAATCTTATATATATCATTTTGGTATAACTTTGACACAGTTTTTTATCAATTTCTCAAGACAGTAATATCAGATTTCATCTTATACCCCCCTTTAAATATGTGAACATTTTTACCAAAGCCGGAAATTTCTTTATTACAACAAGTGCATATTTCAAATATTTCAAATTATGAATTCTTTGGAATCAAATGATCTTAGTTTAGATATCAAAGGTGTACACTGTTAGATTGTATAGAAAATTAGAGCTTGAGGCAAAATCTCAACTCTTGTAGATAAACTATGCCTGTTAAGTCTAGAGGAGTGGGAGAGAATGAGAAGATAGTTCTGGTCTTCAATAAATATACAAAGGAACTCATGTGTTAAACATATTATTTTTTTTACAAAACCTTTGTAATTTCTTTTTATAAAAAACAGCTTGGGAACCCAGAAGGGCCGAGAGGAGTCATAGTAAGTCCCACTGTTTTTCTCTGTCAAAGTGACCTACTCAACTTAGAATCTCAAAACAAAGCTAAGAACATTCGCAGACAGACAGACAAACAGAGATTAATATTTAATATAAAAAGATATTGAAAGGAGTACATTTGCAATCCTGAAAATTGATACTTCTGATAAAAGAAAATTGTGTGAACTTGAAAACAATAACAGTTAGAATAAATACCCTTCAAGCCAATTTACGTAACTTAAGAGTGAATATATAACATATTTTACATGAAATTCCAAATCTGAAGAGTTAAACTCCTTAATTTAAAAGTTTCAGGTTGCTTTGGAGTTAAAGTCATAAAGCTTAATTCATTTTCATTTATAAATTTAGAGTTATATTTGCTATGTAATGTTTGCATCAAAGTTATAACTAGATTATTTGTATATTTCTGCTGAGTTGTATACTTATCTGGAAATGTGATCATCTTGTGACAAAATATATCTCATCTCCCACAGCGTCTCAGGAGAAACTGGTTTATATTCAAGGTAAAATTAATCTAATTTTTAAAACTTTGATCAAATCTAAAACTTTTAGAAATATCTTGCAAGTGTTAAAATCAACAAGAGAATGAATCATGGATGTGCCTTTTTGAGAAATTTATATTTTATATCTGAAACTTTCTAACCAGAGGCCAAATTTAAAGAATTTGAGCCATGGTTTAAATTTAAGCTGGGGCTCAAATATGGTTGTATTAAATTTTTCAACATTTAAGCTGGCGCTCAGTTGAAATCTTTTTTGGCAGATTTAAGCAAGGCTCAAATTCATTAATTTTGGACAGATGATGGTTTTTTTTTGTTCAAATCATAAAGGTGGGCTAAAAACAATTAAAAAAACAAATATCAAGTAAATTTTCCTCTGCATTTATGAAAAAGTTTTCCTTCCACATAGGTAAAAGGATAATGGACTCAAATTGTTCAGTTTTCTTAGATTTTTATCTTATAATAGAAAAAAAAACTTCAATTGTTTCTGATGATTTTTGTTTAACTAGCTTTTTTTCAGATGCTATTCCAAATCTTAGGATTTCAATCTGCAGAGAGTTCCTTGTTTCTCAATGTAAAAACAAAACTATTTTTAATGTGAGTTAATTTTAATTCTATTTAAAAAGTATCTATCCTATAAACAGATTTGCAGCCATGGCTCCACAGTGTAACAGAATAGTACTTTACTCTTGCATGGATATGTTTTAACAAGGCCTTTAGGCTTAAATGTATTACTAATTAAAAGTTGAAGTATTATTATTGAAGTTTTTACATTACCAATCCCTTTCAGGAGCTTGTATGTGTTTGGAGTAGCAGCAGTATCCCCAGCTATACCTTAAATGGGTCTAAAACTTTGATTGAGTTTTTAGACAAGTCAGACACTAAATATCTTGTGTCTGATCTTGTGGAGAGTATTGATGTTATGGATAAAAACAGTTCATCCTGGAGAACAGCGTATTCAAATAAAATTGCTACAAACAGCTCAGATTTCAGGTCAACTGTTCATTACTACTAAAACGAACAGAGGTTAAAACTTTTGGTTGGGATAACACTTAGCCACATCAACAGAGATGGTTATCCACTGTGTAAACTTTTAAATTGAAGGATTTAAAAGAGAAAGTGGCTGAGATCTTAAATACAAAAGCGTTGACCTCTGCATTATCAGATAATCATTGAGCATTTTAGAAGAATCCTTAAAAACTTCCTTTTCAGAACTGAAATGTTTCCCTTTGAGGACCAATCAACCCTTCTTTGTCACACTTGGAACCAGAATATTTCAATGCTGTCAAATTTTAGAGTGAAACCATCTCCAGACTTTGGTATACTTAGCACATAAAAATCAACATTAAAGGGAATGTTTGCAAAAATGAAAGGGGGTATAGGCATTCATCAAAAAATAATCACTTTTGATTGCTAATGATCTTACTTCTATCTGTTGCCTCTCTAAGGAGAAAATGGTTAAAAACGACTCATACTGAAGAACATAGCATCCATACAAATTCAGAAAGTTGCAACATTCAACTCAGATCATAAAAAAATCAATTTATTTCCAAAAAATATTCAGATATTACAACCAATAATCATCAAAAAATTTTCGATGCATTCATATATAGTTGATATTTCATAATATTTTTAATTTTTTAGGATCTGATGGTTAACTTTAAAAAAATTTATTCCAGTTTCAAGCATTTTTTATAATGAAGACAACATTTTCATATTTTCCAGGAATAATTGAAAATTCAGAGCCAGCAAAATATTATTTAAAAAAAAGCAAAATCAAAAAAATTTGATATTACGAAAGATGAGAAATAACTACCCCTAAATAAATTCAAATCAAAAGCACATTGTACACAAAACATATTTATTATACAATGTAAAAATAAAATGATATTAATTATATGTATTTAAAGGAAAACCCTTTTAAAGAGCTTCTTTTAAAGTGAACCTTCTCATTGATGCAGACCTGCCAGCTTGGGGAACTCTGCTATACTTGCCGACTTCTTTTCCCATTATTCTTTTGCTCAACCCAAGCCTAACTTTAGGCTTGATATTGATATCTCACCCTGTTTAACGTCTCAAGCATGGCTTTTCTATAAATAGAATACAAACATACTATTCTCCTCTTATCAGAAATACTGGGAAAATGGCATTTTATGTTCCCCTTTATTTCCCTATTTACATCCACTGAACCAATGTAATCAATTCTTCAGCAACAACAACGGTGTGCAGAGCTTGAAGAATAGGGGCAAGTACCTTCTGCTGGAAGTACTCATATGGTCCTAGAGTAACAAAATCCTTAGTTTCCTTCTCCAGGTTGGACAGAGAGTAAGTGGGTCATCCGTGTAGGGGGTTCAGGTCACATTTATCATCTTGATTGCAAACAGTGTGGATCAGGCTAGCTGTAACTTGTTCAGTGTTGTACTTAAGATTGGCAACATGTTTAAAAATCTCCCTCCCCCACATATATAATCCCAGATCATCACTGTCAACATTGGTTCTGACCTAGGAGAGGAATAGATTATAATTTTGAACCCACTCTGATTACTTTGTTTCTCCCTTATTATACTCTTGAGAAGTTTAAAGTGCAGGGCTTGAGGAAGAACTTGATTACATAATTGATTTAAGGCAAAGAAAGGACCATGTCAGAAAACGTAGACAATTCCTCGAGATGATATTCAACCTGGAGACAAAGTGTTTGCAGCTGTCTTGTCTCCTCCAGGAAACTCCAGGAAACTTCAAATCTGTTGGAGTAGCCCACTGCTTGTGACACAAATATTAAACCTTGGTATGGTGAAGATCAAGCAATTGAACATTTTGGGGCCAGGGGAGTTTTGTGCACACAGGAGTAAAATACATTTGGCAAAGAAATTTGGTCAGAAGGAAACAGACCTATTGTTTATTTGGCCAATATTGCCAAAAACAATGATGGATCAATTGGCTGAAGATTTATCAGTCATTGAATTGCCTTGCAAGGTTTAAGATGATGTGGTTGACAAGTTCTTCAATGACCACATCAATCGCAGGGGGCAACAAGATGACAGGGTTTCAACTGACTCAATGGTGTCCAGAGCTATAGATCAAGCAGCTAATCAAAAACGTCAGGAACCAGTAGCAGCAGCAGCTCACCAGAACAAGCTTTCAACCAGCATTACAATATCAACAAAATGGTAGATGAAGAACTCACACAAATATTGTAAGACAACACGATGACAGAAGATGAACCAGCCTTAGGCGTAGCTCAAGCAATGGTACCAGAAATCAAACCTGAGCCAGAGGAAGAACTGATAGAGCTAAGTATCGTGGAATAAGAAGCTTCCTCAAACTCAGGAAAAAGGAGATCCAGCAAGACACACAAACCAGTGAAGAAGTTCAATGCTAGCCATCAAAGAACATCAGGATCCAAAGCTATCAGAACAATCGCCTCAATGCTCAAAAGTCTGTGTACAGGTATCACAGAGAGTTGGGCTTTAAGACATAAATCAGCAGGACTTCCTTGTAAAAGAAGTTTGTCAAGAGAGAGTTCAGCATCAACCAGGACACACACCCTTTCATTTTTAGGGAACACTCCCTTTAAAAACAAGGATTTAGTTGTAGTTATTAGTGTTGTTTACAAACATAACCTGAAAAGTCAATTCTATTCAATTCTGTCATTTATAAGTAAATTTGGTTTAACATTTTTTGTTACATGGCTTGTTTGATCTGAATATTTCTAATGTACTTTTTTCAGGTGATGTATTGATATATTTTCACAATTCTGGTGAATTTCTGCGCAAGAAACTTCGAAGTGAAATTAATACTTTTCCAAGTATTAATTACATAATGCAAGTTGAGCTTGAAATCTCCATCAGTAAGGTGTTATCAATGGAGGAAATAAAATGTGAAGAAGAGACTTACTCTTATGATTCATGCATCCTAAACAGCAATCTTGAAACAATGCAAGAAAAATGCATCCCACCATTTGCTGTACTCAACCAATTTGGCGTTGAATCTTTGTGCCCCAATTTTACAGAGGGGCAGGAGGCTTTAACTGTCTTTCAAAAATCCCCTCAATCCTGTAAACCATCCTGTATTGAAACAGTGGTAAAGTTAAATATGGTTCCAGTTGATGTACTTCTCCCAACCCTCAATCCTAACTCTCCATCCAGTACACCTTTTACTGGATATCTATTCCGAGTCCCAACCAAAGTTGTATCTTCCACAATATTTGGAACTTACACAATTGTTACTTTAGTTGCGGAGTTTGGTGGGTGGATGGGATTACTCTTAGGCTTATCTCTTCTTGGAGTTATGAACCACTGGTGGGATAAGTGTGGTGATGAGTTGGAATTTTCTAAGGTTTTAAAAATAACTCCAAAATTATTTATCTATTTAGTATCTTTGGTTTTCATTGGATTGGTTTTTGGCAGAGCCTTGCTGCGAATGCTTTATAAAGAAACTGGATTGGATGTTAACATTGAGGAGACCATCTCTGATTTAAGTATATCGTTTTGCTCTATGAAGAGTGTTTATTTGAACCAAACATCTAATGACGGCAAATCTGAATTAGTATATGTTGGTAATTCATCATCAATATGGAACAATGACATGAAACTAAGAAGTAAGATTGAATTTATCACTGCTGAACTGAGAAATGGAACCATCATAAACATCTACGAAGAGCGAGACAATATGTCACCGTACATTATCTACTCAACAAATATCCCAAGGCTCATCAACTATTTTGAGAATTGTCATACTCTTGACTTACAATTTGAAGTACTGGTTAAAAAATTAAGTTTGGTTGCCAAAAAAGAGTTTACTATATATGTACACAAAACTGGGCAACTGCTAAATATGGATTTCAGGCATGGTTTTAATTATGTAAACAGCCAATCCATGCAAGCAAGGATAGGTCGTGTCTTTGTGTACAGTACAAGACTAAAATTGAACATTGAGCTGTTAAGCCTAGGTGCAGTACAGCATAATGCCTATTCCTTAAATTCCACTTTTGATGACTGTGTTTTGGATGCCATGTCAAAAGAAGAAGAAACAGAAGCAAACAAACCAACTTCTGTATTGAAATTGAATGAGTTGGGATTGAATGATGTGAACCTTACTGAGCTTGAATTCATTAAACTTAGGAATGGGTTTCAGCAAGAAAATATCTACTCCTTTTGTGACTACCCGTCTGAAATTGCTAAGATTAGTTATGCTCCAGAAGTTGAAGATAGTATTTTTCATCAGGAATCAATCAACAAACTGCCAACTCCATCCAAAGGTAAAATCATCTAAACTAATCAATCTATGAATAAATCAAATAAAAGAAAAATATGATTTATGTTTAAAAAAATTTAGTAATAATTTAGCACATCAATCTCAGAGAAATGAAATTGAGGTTTCCTTCCCTGAAATTTTGATCATGAGCAAGGTGACCTTTATGCATAAATACTGGTGGTATGGAAATTTAGTAAAAAATAAGATGCCAAGATTTGAATTTTTTTGTTAATTAGATCCAATAATTTAATTTTACATGAAACATACTACTACAGAAGACAATTCTTCCTACTCTAAAACACTGTTTAGCATGAAATAAGATTACATTTATTTAGTGAAATTTGCCATTGTTCCTCAGTTTTGTAAAATACATATGTATATTTTATCACAAGTGTCTTCTAGCATCTTTTTTGGGGAGGGAGGGGGGTGGGGTTGTATACAATGTTGCTGCATTTTTGCATTTGGATTTTATCACAATTCCCATTTGGTTGTCCAGTATGTGTATTTTAACCAAAATGTCTTACAAGGGACTAGATTTAATGATTCGAAAGAATGAGCTGAACTACTAAAACTACATAGTTCAAATAATTCTTTGGCAGTGATTCAAGCTATAAAGAGAAGTGGTTTAACTATGTCCACACAGTTTAACTATTTCACGGTATTTATTAAATCTGGTTCTACAGGCTTATTATACCTCGGACACTATTACTCTGTTTGCTGAAGTTAGTGGTTGGGTTGGCCTTATCCTAGGATACAGGTTTATCAACTTTATCATTAGTTGAAGAATAATAGAAGAAAGCTAAGCTACTCAAATTTTCTGATTAAAGGGATGGTAGACATAATTTCAAGTGACCCCCCTTTGTTGAGTGATGTTTTTGATTCACATCACTTCTATGTAAAC
Source organism: Eurytemora carolleeae (assembly GCF_000591075.1). Taxonomy (NCBI): domain Eukaryota; kingdom Metazoa; phylum Arthropoda; class Copepoda; order Calanoida; family Temoridae; genus Eurytemora; species Eurytemora carolleeae. The sequence goes on along the minus strand of NW_019397899.1, from coordinate 15,725 downwards.
CTTTGACTCATAACAGCCGCAGCTTAAATTTAAACCGCAGCTCAAATTCTTTAAATTCGGCCACAGGTTATTCGTAGACTAATTGTGAATTTTAAGGAAGATATGTAACTTCAGCTACATTGAGTTCACAGTGTACAATGTATATGTTAACTTAAACTCCATTTCTCTGGGAATTTGAAGACCATTTTAGAGATAAAACAGAATAAACAGTCAAAGCTGTACCATTTTAAATTAGGCATTCCACTCTTTGAATGGGAGCCCAGGGGTCACTTGCAGTTACTCATATAGTCCATTTAATATGGTTTTCATGTACTCTTGAGTGTTGTTAATTATTTAAATCCCTATTTTGAGCTTCTTGAGAATTTTTTTATAAAAATATTTTTAAGTATCTGAACTTAGAGATGGGCACATTCAACTTTTTTCATTTTCTTCAATCATTCAAAAAAAAATTATTTCATCTGTCCTTTATTTTATCACTGAACAATCATGCAGTAAAATTGTTTGTTCAATATAATCAATGTTATAATGAGTTTAAATTGTTTTTTTCCGTTCATTATAAAAATTGATAATTTCTATAATCAATCCATTTTGTTCATCCAGCATTAATTTTTTTTCACAAAAATTTTTTTTGTTCTCAAAACTTTTGTTTGTTTAAAAAACGATGCCCATCTCTATACTGAACTTAACTTTCTGTTTTAATTAGTCAAAACTAATATAATGTTTTAAGCTTACTGAACGTGGGTCAACTGCTACAAGATGTTCTGTTAAAACTGAGTAGGAAACTATCCAAATTTATCTATTGGAGTGTTTTCATAATCCTATCACTTGGTATGCTTTACATTGTTGCAACATCAGTAGAAAAGGTTAGGGCCAGAGTTCAACAATCTGAAAGGAGCTGTTCTCGTAATTTCAAGAAACCCTGTCTTTAAAGAGCAACATATACATATGCATCTTCAAAAATATTCCATATAAACCTTTTTCTTAGCATAATCTTAATATCTAAATATTTATTTCAGTAAAGCATTATTTTTTACATACATACTAACTTAAATTCATCATTACAATAGTTTACTATTTTAAAATACATTATTACAATTAAGTCTATATATCTATTATGATGGGGAATAATTTTATTTGAGTGTTAAAAATTTGTTGCACTCCGCGCCCAAAAATGCATTTAATTCTTCAATTTTTTTATGTTTTTGTTTCTCTGCTCCCTTTCCCTTTGCTCAGAGATTGACTGGAACTGGATTAAGACTTTTCTGGGACATTAGTATAGACTGGGGCGTTTCCTGGGACTTCACCAGGGAAGTTGGAGTATCTTGGGATCTCACAACAAAAATGGGGGTCTCCTGGGGTCTCACAATGGAAGTGGTATAAGTACTCTCTTGGATTACGGAAGTGGGTGTCAATTGGGACATCAACACGGAACTGGGAGTCATCTGGGACATCACCATGGAACTGGGAGTCAACTGGGACATCACCATGGAACTGAGAGTCGTTTGGGACATTAACACAGAACTGGGAGTCATTTGGGACATCACCACAGAACTGGCAGTTGTCTGGGACATCACCACGAAACTAAGAGTCATCTGGGATATCAGCAAAGAACTGGGAGTCAACTGGGACATCACCACTAAACTGGGGGTCATCTGGGATATCACCACAGAACTGAGTCATCCGAGACGCAAACATGTTCGTAATAAATCTGCATTGACCTAACCATAGGTGCTCCTTATTAGTAGGAATGGTTTCTTACAATTTTTACTGCTCTTTCTCACCCTTTACCTCCTTTATTCTCCTCCCGTTCAGCATCCCGGAAAGGGACTGAGGGAGCTGATACCAAGGGTTTGGGAGAAGGAAAAACATTATTTACCTCCTCTAGACCATAACCTCAGCTCCACAGATTCACCGGCCTTCACAAATTCCTGATTTAAAGCTAGGACCCGCTGAATTGAACCAATGTTTATGTGTTAAGTTGAAACAGGTTGACCAGGTAGAGTGTTTGTTTCCAGTATTTCAGCTGATTTGGAGGCCAACACAGGTTTGCGGCCAAACTAGGCAGGGAGGAGAGAGCTGGTTGCTATCAGGTTGAATGCCAGGTCAAGCATAATGGTGGATATAACCTTTATATTCAAAATTATATTGTTTTCTTTAAGAATAATATTCACTTGCAACCTGCTTCCTACAGTAAGGCTGAGTGAGAAAGATTGAATATTTGAAAGCGCCACATTTATGTTGTGTGTGAAGGGAGATTCCTCCTCCCGCTTTCATGTTTCTCTCTTATTTCTTGAACTTGCAGTCAATAATTTAAAAATGCTCCATTCTTTACAGTTAGCCATCTAGTCATAACTTTGAAAATGGAAGGAAAACTTAAAATTACGCCAACAGTTCCTTCATGCTGAAAAACTGAATTTTGGCTTTTTTTTATAATTTTGATAATTTTGAATAGGTGAAGGGTAACCTGACTGGTGCAAATATAGGATTCCATGATTACCACGAGATTGTAAATCTCTCTGTCACAGCCTGCAGGAAAATGACTCACAGAGATGAGGGGAATAGAGTCAGTTCATTGATCTCTGTTGAGCAGAAACTCCAAAGTGAAGACTGGAAAATCCAATACGAAGCTAATAAGAATGAGACTGCAGGGTATAACTCTACTTGGATTGATAAGGGGTATCGGCTCTGCAAAACGTTCATCCTACAGGGGAGATTGTCCACAAGTTAAACTTTGATATTAAAGCATGCCAACCTTATTTAATTGTTAATCAAAATTTGTTATCCCATTTTTTGCAGATGAATCAGTAAAATAATGATGTTGACATTTTCTTTATAATACATTTTTCATTTCTAGGAGAGGTATTTTCACTTTAAAAATCGTTTTTTACCTGCTTTTTAGAATTCAAATCACAAATTGACTGGATTTCTATCCAATTCTTTGAATTAACTAAATTAATGATTCTGACTGGTTGTTAATGAGTTTAGCTGATAAAAAAATTGATATTAATTCTGATAAAAAACCATTTAGCTGTAAACTGTCTCTTCCAGGGTGAAGAAGTCCGTTTATCTTTCACACAAGCTGAGATGCAGTTTGAAAAATTTGTTCATCAAACTGGGTTGTTCAGCTCGGGACTTGAGGTTATGGTGTCCAGGGATTGGATGAACTATAATACTGTAGCCCTGATCAATGTTAAACAATTGACCCAGATTGCCAACGATAGTTTATGCTCTGATCAAAACTTGTTTGATCGGTGTAAAGAGAAATATCTTCTTGGTGTTGTAAATGATACTATAGGTTGCACCCCCAGGTACAATTTCAGTGTTCCACTAAACATTGACAATTTTTGACAAAAAGAGATTGGCCTGATGTCATCTACTTGAAATGTGTTGCAGCATTTGTTCACGATTCTAATTTAAGTTTTAACATGTATTTAACCCCATTTCCATAGTAATAAGCTTATCTTTTATTTGTGGCTTTAGATGAACCATGATACCCTAGCAGTGATCAATGATAAACAACTGACACTTATCGACATCAATAGTTTATGAAAACATGAAAACATAAAATAGAAAATGACAAGACTTCATATATTAGGCTCCTTTTCCAGAGTATTAATAGTTTCAATTTTTCTCTGAACTCAACAATAAACAATAATTATTGCAAATCATTTTTGTTTAAATTATTTGAATTTTTAAAAATAATATATGTCAACATTATTTTTATTCAAAATTTTTCAAATCTGACTTTATTAATGATGACATTCTAAAAAGCAGTTCTTGTTCAGGAATTCAAGTATTTACGCCGGATGCAATAGTTTAGAAGTGAAACTGAAGTCCTATGTAGAGTTTGGAAAAGCTACAAATGATGATTTTAAGACTGGAGAAGATACATGTCTTCTTCCCTGCACAATCAGCCTCATTCAGCTCAGCCTATTTTCTCAAAGGAAACCAGTAAGTTTCTTTAAAACCATAAAACTTAGTGGTTGATTGGTTGATTGACAGCAACTAAAAATTCACTCAAAGAATATGATTTTAATGGTTGAATTAATATTTAATTAAAGAAATAAAAAGTCACATTTCTTTTTCTGAATTGGAACTAAGTTGTAGTCTTGACTAGATCAAAACCGATTTTTTAACAAATACCAATAAGCTTTTCTTGTGCAGCTTTGATTGAAAAGAGTGTGCTTTTTAAAAGGTCTTAAGTTGTCAATTTCATGCCGGCAAAGACAGCAGTGCTCTCTTGGTCTCTCTAAGTATTTAGTTAAACTACTTTGAGTTAAACCAAGAGAAAGAAACAAAACTGGTGACTACTCCCAAATCTGGTAAAAGAATACTTACTGAGTTAAGTCAAACCCCCACCTACCTCTTCACACAAAGCTAAAGGAACAAAAAAGTAAATGCGCCAATAACCCATTGTCTTGAATCTGTTTAATTTTATACGCTTCTCTCTTTTTTTATCCCAAGAAGTGTAGAAATCTGTATTGTAAATCAATTCAGCACAAGATGCAGATATCTGCAAAAACCATGATTCAAGCATTCCACTTTGCCTCTACAGCAAATCTCAAACTTAGGCAAATTTACACACATAGGGAGCTACCTAGAGAATCCAACTTTCATATGGAGCAGAGATGGTGATTATTATCAACATTTTTTTAGCGCCATAAGATGGTTTAATTAGCACCAAGCAAGGAAATATAAGATCGAAAGAAAGCTAAAAAGAAGATTTTACAAAAGGAACATCAAGAAAACTACAGACATATGGCTACAGATTAACCCTATCTCTGCTGGGGTACTTGAAAACCAGGATATACGGGGGGGGGGTCAATGACCCCCCTCTAAATCCCATGTTTGATGTCCAAATATGGCAAATGATACATCATTGGAAAGCTCTTTTGCTCTACTTTTAGAATCTGCAAACAAATTTGAAAATTTGCAAAAATTGAATTTTTTATCGCAAAATCCAGTTTTATGATAAAAATGTTTGCAAAAAAAAATAACCTGATTTTTAATGAAGAAAAACTAAAAATGTGCAAATTCTCTTTGACAGGTTGTTTGCAAAAAATTTGCATTTTTTTTGCAAAACTGGTGCAATTTGTTTCCTTCTTATGTCAAAGGCTTTATAAAAAGCTAAATTTTATTAAAATCTGACAAGTGGAAGTGGGTCAAAAAAAAGATTTAGTTTGGTACAGGAAAAAGCAGTCATTCAGGCAGTGTGCCTGAGGACTCAGGCAGCTAGTATTAAAACCCGGTTTTAGGCCTAAAGGGAGGGCTTTGGGTATGTAGGAAAAGTCAGAAAATTTCAACAATCTCAGACCAATACTTTTTGAGTTATGTAAAAAAAACTACAGGCAGGAATAGGGTTAAGAACCAAAATCAGCATTTAAAAGAATACATACTTATGTTCTAAACTTTACTTCATAAAAATATCTAAAAAATATCTAAATAAAACTGTTAAAAAATGAAAAAATAAGGAATAAGAAAAACTATTTTTCTCAAAAAAGTTTCTTCACATGTTCCCTTCTGCGTTCTTAAAAAACCTGTTTCAGAAATCTGCCTGGGGTCCGAAGAATTTAATTCTAAGAATCCCGAGGAAAATTATGACTATCAGGTAGGGGCATATGTTTTTAAAGAAATAATACTTATTGATATAGCTCCATCATTTATCAAAATCTGTTAATTTCTTCAATGTAAAATTGTAAAATTATTTTAAACTTTGTGTTTCTTACGAGAAGGAAGGGGTTCTAGCTGAACATAATTATTAAACGTTAATTCTTATAAACAAGGTTATCAACAAAGGATGAGACCACTGTACGGTTTACTGCCTGTTTCCTTATATTTACCATGTTCTATAACTGTAAATAGGGTTGTTAACGTTTTCATTTTTTTTTAACGATCGTTAACGACGAACATTTGTTAACGACGTCCCTTTGTTAATGATCGTTAAGAAAGAGAGGAAACTGACCTGAAGGCCATCTGTACTTATCATTGAGTAGTTTTTAAGAAAATATCAAGAAGTTTTAGCTCCCCCCATAACATTTTAACTTCATGTAAGACGACATTCAATAAAGCTCCATGTAATTTTTTTTCAAAAATGATCGTTTTTCCAAAAACGACCGTTTTAATAAGGTACGACAACCATTCGTTAACGATCGTTGACGACCCTTCGTTAAAGATCGTTAAAATAATTTTCAATAAATTTTTTTTTCAAGATTAATCGTTTTTTCAAAAGCTATCATTTTTTAAAAACAATCGTATAATAAACGCTCACAAATTGTTTTTAAAAAAATGACTGTTTTCTAAAATGATCGTTATTCATTTTCTAAAAGTTCAAAACTATTGATAAACAAAACAAAAACACTTTCAAAAACGAATAACAACCCTAACTGTAAAGTGAATTTTTTTTTGTCAAATTCTTAAATAAGCCAATAACCAAATATATTTAGAGCAGAAGATTATATTTAACCTTGGTAACGTCAATCGTCATATCGTAATTCGTACAAGATTCAAGTTGTCTTTACATTCTCATCCTATATGGCTAACCCTGTAGCACAAAAACACACAAAAAAACAGATTGCACACACAAATTTCATATCATAGAAAATTTAAAAAAATTCTAAGCCAAATTGGTTCAATTATTTGGTCAAAAATAGACAAAAAATAACCACCATTAAATCCAGAGAAGCACAAAGGAGTTCTTCGCAGGCAGCGTTAAATTACAAGACAGAGAGAGAGAGAGCATTCACCTCCTGCCCAGAACTCCTTTTAGCTTCTGCCTCAGGGTTATTGTAAACGAAAAACCCCAAAGTCTTACAAAGAAGACATCTAGTGTCCTATCTGTTATCATTAATTAATGTATGATTAAAACCAAGGAGTGGATTTATCTACACAGTTTGGGAGTTTGCAGCAGAGTTTGGGGGTTGGATTGGAGTATTTCTAGGAAATGGAGTATTTCAAAAACAATTTTATTAATAATCAAAGCTTTAGTAACTTTATTCTTAAACTAGCTTGGGAACCTAGCATTGTCTGGAAACTATGGTATTCCCATAAACAGTTTCCTACTCAACTAAGATTCGTTTTCAAATTCATATTTGGCATAAAAATATCTCATCTTTACTGCGAGACATGTTACAGTGGTTCCTAAAATACTTTAGATTCGTAGGCTTACTATACAGGGTTACCCACAAAGAATGAGATTTTATAGTCAACCAAAAAATCTTTAGTTACAGAGATTTAAATGTTAAATTAGAGTTTCCGCCTTACATGCAGTCTTTTAAAGATATATTAGAAGATTTAATAAAAAATTATGTTTGCATTTCCCGATTTGTCTCTGAAGTCTCATCCTTTGTGGGTAACCCTATATATTGTTTTTTAAATATTCCATAATCTGTGATCACACGAATCCATTTACCTTAAAAAGTTAATTTTAGTAAAAGTTGATTTTGAAATACGCCAATTCTTCTTTTTCAAGGATACAGCAGTCTAGATCTATTGGAGGCGTTCCTGCAATTATCTACTTTTTTATCACAGATAATTTATCAATTTTGATCAATATTTTAGATCAATTGTTCCTGCAATTATCTACCAATTATTACAGATCATTTATCAATTTTGATCAATATTTTAGATCAATTGTTTCTGCAATATCTACCTATTTATCACAGATCATTTATCAATTTTAATAAATATTTTAGATCAATTGTTCTTGCAACTATCTACCAATTTATCACAGATCTTTTATCAATTTTGATCAATATTTTAGATCAATTGTTCTTGCAACTATCTACCAATTTATCACAGATCTTTTATCAATTTTAATATATATTTTAGATCAATTGTTCCTGCAATTATCTACTTTCTATCACAGATCATTTATCAATTTTGATAAATTCTATAGATCAATTGTTCCTGCAATTATCTACCTGTTATTCACAGATCATTTTATCAATTTTGATAAATATTTTAGATCAATTGTTCCTGCAATTATCTACTTTCTATCACAGATCATTTATCAATTTTGATAAATTCTATAGATCAATTGTTCCTGCAATTATCTACCTGTTATTCACAGATCATTTTATCAATTTTGATAAATATTTTAGATCAATTGTTCCTGCAATTATCTACTTTCTATCACAGATCATTTATCAATTTTGATAAATTCTATAGATCAATTGTTCCTGCAATTATCTACCTGTTATTCACAGATCATTTTATCAATTTTGATAAATATTTTAGATCAATTGTTCCTGCAATTATCTACTTTCTATCACAGATCATTTATCAATTTTGATAAATTCTATAGATCAATTGTTTCTGCAATTATCTACCTGTTATTCACAGATCTTTTATCAATTTTGATAAATATTTTAGATCAATTTTTCCTGCAATTATCTACCTATTTATCACAGATCATTTATCAATTTTGTTCAATATTTTAGATAAATTGTTCCTGCAATTATCTACCTATTTAATACTTTAAACTTGTAAAACCACACACCAAGTATTGAAACAATCCCTTTAAACATTTAATACCACACACCAAGAATTGAAACAATCCCTTTAAACATTTAATACCACACACCAAATATTGAATTATGTTGTATATGGGTTTTGTCTAATTATCAAGCAAAATGTAATTTACAAGCTAAATTTTTGCTCCATTTTTGTCAACATATTTTTCTATGTATTCAATTCATTCCAATAAATGTTTCATCTTTAACAGATTATCTAGAGACTATAGTTTTTTGAAGCATTAATTGAAATTTTTAGTTTTTGTGCTAAATGTAAACAGTTTAGAGCTTTAAGCAATTTTATAATATACTATATCATAATATACTACAGTAGATCCAGTAGAAATAATGGAAGAATTAGAAAGACTCGGAAACAAAACTTCTAAGGATATAAATGGAGCTTCAGGAAAATTGCTTAAAAATATATCTACAGAAATTGCCCCCGCTTTATTTTACATTTTTAATTTAAACCTTGACACAGGTGTATTCCCTAATTGTTGGAAAATGTCTAGTGAACCTGATATTTTCGTCTAATCTGACTAGTGAACCTGATATTTGCATCTAATTTGACAAGTGAATCTGATATTTAAGTCTAATCTAACTAGTGAACCTGATATTTGCGTCTAATTTGACTAGTGAACCTGATATTTGCGTAAAATCTGACGAGTGAACCTGATATTTGCATCTAATCTGACTAGTGAATCTGATATTTACGTCTAATTTGACTAGTGAACCTGATATTTGCATCTAATCTGACTAGTAAACCTGATATTTGCGTCTAATCTGCCCTAGCAACCAGCGACGTCGCACGACCAGTCCTATTAGGTCAAGATAGGTCGGGCTAGGTTAGGTTATGTTATATTACCAAACTGGTCGCAATATGACCAGTCCCCTTGGGTCGCGTTTGGTCAGGTTAGGTCGGGTTACATCAGATTACCAAACTGGTCGGAACATGACCAGTCCCCCTAGGTCGTGTTTGGTTAGGTTAGGTCGAGTTAGGTCGAATAACCTAACTGGTATCATACTGACCAATCCACTTAGGTCGTATTTGGTCGAGATTGGGTGAGTTATGTCAGGAGATCTAACTTGTCGGAACATGACCGGTCCCTCTAGGTCCTATATGGTCAGGTTAGGTCGGATTAGGTTGAGTAACCTAACTGGTCTCACACTGGTCTCAACCTGATCAATCCATCGCAAATTTGACGTTCAAAACTCCTACTTTGGAGGTGGATACGTTTTCAGAATTAGTTTTTTTAATTATTAAAAAACGACAACGAAAAAAAAGTAAAAATTATATAGTAATCTAATTGGATGGTTAGGAACGTATTTCTCAGAAGAAATTTGTCAAAAAAATCAATGCTTCAATAGATTATTTCATTTTCATTATTATATTACACTTCTTATTTTCTTTGCATTTATTCACAGATTTCTTCAAATTCTTCAAATGTCGTCTTTTCAATAATAATTCTAGAAAATCTGCAGAAAATCTTTGTGAATAATAAGAAACCAGAATAATGAGAAAATAGAAACGATTTTCTCATGACGTCTGTAGTTTATTGAAGAACTTTTTTACATTTTATGTCGTCGTTATTTAATAATTAATAACTCAAAAAAAAATAATTCTGAAAACGTATCCACCCCCAAAGTAGGAGTTTTGAACGTCGAATTTGCGCTCAAACTCAGGATTTACAGATCTTTAAAAAGTTTAATATGTCTCAAATGAATCCGAAAGAAGTTTTCCACAACACTGCATACTCAGTTCAACTACCTTACATAGCCGGTCACTCCCTTTAAATCAATTCAAGTTAATCCCTTGAAAACTCTGATAGTTTCGCTGTGTGTATATTAATATTTTCATGTTTGAAAACTCAGGGTTTTCCGTGTTTCTTCCATTAATTAAAACTGGATTGTGAATTTTCGAAAAGTGTAATTGCGGATTTTATAAAAAAAAAACTCTTTGACAAAAACACACATGACCATGTTTGTTTATTTTACCCAATGTCGCAAAAAAAACGGTATAGCTATAGCTTATATGCTATCAAAAAAGTATAAAAAACATTGTAACAGAAAAACATAAAATAAGCAAATTATATTAAAAATGTAATAAATATTTAAAGCACTATTTTTTTGTTTTGCAGTGCTTTAAAGTTTTGGACAGAAATTTGCTCCCAATCGAATGGTTAATTTTATCCTTTTTAGATTATATTTACACAATATTCTTTAATTAAAAATGATTCATAAATAGTGTAATCAATGCATTACATCTAGGGTTGTTAATCGTTTTTGTAAACGATCGTTAAACGATCGTTTTTTGTTTCGTTTTCAAAAACGATCGTTTCGTTTTTAAAAACGACCCACTCGTTTTGAACTTTTAGAAAACGAATAGCGATCGTTTTTGAAAACAATCGTTTTTATTAAAACGATTTGCGACCTTTTTTATACGATTGTTTTTAAAAAAACGATCGTTTTTGAAAAAACGATCGTTTTTGAAATTTTTTTTTATTGACAATTATATTAACGATCGTTAACGAAGGGTCGTCGTTAACGATCGTTAACAAAGGGTCGTCGTTAACGAAAGGTCGTCGTTAACGATCGTTAACGAAGGGTTGTCATTAACGATCGTTTTTCTGAAAAATGAAAACGTTAACATCCCTAATTACATCCTAGATTATAAAATATATATATATATATAAATAACCCAACCAGTCCCTAAAGAGCTAAAAATCCTTAAATACCTTATATGCAAATGTACATACATTTCAGTCCAGTCAACTGTACTCTTACTCAATCAATTCTTAAATACTTAAAACAAATTGGTTTAAGCTTAAATTCTGATTGACGCATTTATGTATATATATGGTGTCTACAATTACATAAATATATGAATTTCAGATATCTTACTTTTTTCAGATACAGATACACAAAACATGACAATTGGTGAATAGTTTTAAATGTCTTCTTCCATATACTGTATTGATTCATAAAGACTTTTTGCAGTTTGTTTTGTTAAAAAAATCTTTTACTCAAATATATTTTAATCTAAAATCATGTTTACAATAATATGGCTGCCAAATAAAATTTTTTGTTATTCTCTTATATAAAACAGCTTAACAAATTATGGAAGAAGACATTTTAAACTATTTACCAACTGTCATGTTTCGTGGGACACCCTGTATCTTACTTTTCTTATTTTTAACGGAAGAATAAAGAAAGAAAGAAGGCTTGAATTTGGAGATCCAGACTCCTATAAAAGTTTATCGATTTTTAAGATCTGGTCGACTTTTCACTTGAGTGATTGAAGAATTATAATTCCAACTGGTGTAAAATTAATAACTTGAGTGATTCAAAAAATTATAATTCTAACTGTTGTAAAATTAACAACTTGAGTGATTTAAAAATTATAATTCCAACTGGTGTAAAATTAACATTTTCAGTGATTTAAAAAATTATAATTATAATTATAAATGGTGTAAAACTAAGAGTTCATTTAATATTTGCAATAGGCAAACTTTGAGATGGTCCACGGACTACCAGCAGGCACCTTCTAGCGTTTGACTTAGATTTTTTAGATTAGATTAAAGAAAAATTGGAGCCGCAAAAATTCCACCCCAAGCTGCTCGTGATTTTAACATAATTCACTGTAAACAAATCCGGGGGAGAGGGGGATTTTTTGCATGGTTCGGGGGGGGGGAATAAAAAAATTTGAAATCAGGTTACCCCCATCCCCCGACAGGAGCAAATCTGATTTTCTCAGGGTTCTCCGGGATATTTTTGTTGAATATGATCTGTTTAACACTATGAATCTTATACAAAATCTTATATATATATGAACCTTTTGATCAACTCCTGAGATTCTCAGGTTTCAGCCTATACCTCCTTTAATTTTTCCTTTACAGTCCCTTTAAGATATTATTTTTCTTTTGATAAATTACAATCAAGGTCATATACAATAGATGATATTTACTGGGATATGTATTTGTTTAACAATGAGACAAGGATGCAACACTGCATGTAAATATATGAGAAGCCCTATGTCAACTCAAGCTCAGGAGATTGCTTAGCAGGGTGAGTGATATAACTTAAGATTAATTTAAATTAAGATCATTCTCTAAATGTTTCCTCTACAGCAAAAATTTAAGTAAAAAATACGATACTCTGTGTAGAAGCATTGCCGGATCTAATGCTGTCTCTATGTAAGAGATTTAATCTTGAACATAATCTTCATTTTCCAGCAGGAACGGATTTTTTACATCATTTTAAATTTGACTTTTGATTTTGAAAAATATGTTTTTTTATAGGTTATCCTACAAATTGCCTGGTATTCAAAGAGGTAAAATTCACATATTTGAAAATTAACAACATTGCAGGATTATTTCTATGCAAAACTTATTTGTATATTTAGAACAAATCTTGTGAAATGAATGAGGATTCAAGACTTGACCAGTTTTTAGCGCTTTCAGGAACCAAATTCAGGATCTCAGATCTATTACTGCGGTTTGATAGAGTGTTTGATTAATGATACAGATTGGATTTTACAATTACAGAGTAAATATGATGAATTTACCTCCAGGTATAGGCAATAGAGAATTTTTTGTTAATATTTCCAATATACATTATTTTTTTTGTATATGCTAGATGGAGGATGTACCCCTATCTAGATAACAACTCTTTCCTTTGTTATACTTGAACTCAAGATGTATCGCAGTAATCCGACTAAATACACAGGTAGTATCTAAGTCAATTTGGTTAATCTAAAACTCCTACTGCTGAGTTATATTTGCCTTAAAACTTACACATTCTAATTTTTGTTAGTTGATAGATGAAACCATAGCAGCACAAATTCCATACAAGAGTTTTAATAATTTCAGCAAAGTAAATATCTATATAAATTTTGTGAGTATTTCGCCCTCCACCAACCTTCTGACCCTTCTTGACCCTCCTGAAGTCTAGGGCCAATCATTAAAGACAGCCATTTATGGTTTAATGGGTTCTGTTAAAAATCAATTTATGTCATAGAAATCTTAAAATGTCTAATTGTAATATGTGGTTATTGTAGCAAACATAACTAATAAAATAAAATAATGATATAATTATGTTAACCCTATCTCTGCTGGGGTACTTGAAAACCAGGATTGACCCTCCCCCCTCTAAATCCCATGTTAGATGTCTAAATATGACAAATGATACATTTTGGATACGCTCAGATTTAAACAACGACGGTATAAATAATTACTTTATTAACTAACTTATTTTACTTTATCAATTTAAGAAATCAAAAATATGTCTATTCATGGTGACTTGGCAGATCTGTGTTCCTCTTGCCGCGTCTCTCTATCCGGCTAAGACTTGGATCGTCTTCCGCCACATTACTCCCCCCAAGAAGGAACGCCGGAGTTAAGGCGGAGCAGGAACTTCTTCCCCTAGCCTGTCTGTGCGGGTTTCTTCTCAGCATAACTGTAGGTTGGTTGAGGAAAGTCACAGATTTCTTCTTGGAGGCGGAAGAGTTCACGGCGGAGGATGGATCAGGAGGATGTCTTGCTGGACAAAGAGGAGGACGTCCTAGAGGCGGAGGATTAGCTGGAACCACAGGGGAGTCCGAAAACACTAGCTTAAGATGATCAATCGAGACAGAATCCACCTTGTTACCAATCTGGAGGCAGAAGAACTTGTTCCGCCGCTCTAAAACCAAGTAAGGGCCACGGTATAAAGGGGCAAGAGAAGGTTTACTGGCGTCTTCTCGTACAAACACGAACCTAGCAGTTGTAAGAGAGGCTGGAACTTCAGCTGGAGGCTGCTGTGGAACGTGATGAGGCGGAGGAACGGAGAAACCGGATATAACCTTCCCTATCTTGCTGAGGAACTGAGAACTTGGAATTTCTGGACCATCCAAAAACTCTCCTGGAATTGTTAAGGAGGAGCCGTAGACTGCCTCGGAAACAGAGAATCCTGTGTCTTCTTTTGGAACGGAGCGGAGTCCAAGCAAAACCAGAGGCAGGTGTGAGACCCAGTCAGAGTTAGCAGCTCTGGCTCAGAGAGAAGACTTCAGAGATCGATGGAAACATTCAACCATACCATTTGATTGAGGATGAAAACTCGTTGTCTGTGAGGCTGAGATTCCCAGAGAATGACAGACTCCGGCCCAGACGGAAGATGTGAACTGTGCGCCTCTGTCAGAGGTCAAGATTGAAGGAACACCAAATCTTGAAATCCAGGTTATGATGTAAGAACAATCCTGACTCGAGGGTAGAGGTCCGACAATATCAATGTGAACATGAGAAAAATGTCTGGAAGGAACGGAAATAGCAGGAACAGAAGATTTCACATGAGTTTGAATCTTACTCCGTAGACACTGGAGGCAAGCTCTGGCCCACACTCCCGTATCTTGAGATATACCAGGCCAACCGAACCGAGCAGAACTTAATCTCCGAGATCCTCTGACACCAGGGTGAGATACATTGTGCAGGGCTAGGAACAGAGGTTTACGGAGAACTTCTGGAACTAGAGGTCTGAGATTTCCTGTAGAACTATCACATAATAACACTCCGGAATCCAGAGTCACAGTCACTATTGAAAGAGAAGGCAAATTCTTCATAGTTTTTACTGATGGACAAACTTGCTGAAAATATAAAATCTTTGAAAAATCAAAGTTTGGAACGAAAAAATCTTGTCGGATTGTAGAGGAGGGTGGAGAATCAGACACCTCCGACACCTCCGACACCGCCAACACCGCCGACACCACCAACACCGCCGACATCTCCAGAACAGGATCCTTGGTAGGAGAAGGCTTCGGAGCATCGTGAGAGGGGGGAGGGGCTTGGAGCTGCAGCGGAGCTGGATTTAGAAGAGGCGGAGGTTGTAATGGAGCTGGGGAACTGGAGCACTGAGTGGGGCGAGAAAGGGCATCAGCCACGGTGTTCTCCTGAACAGGAACATGCACGATGGAACTGGTAAATTCAGCGACGTAGGCCAAATGTCTCTGCTGTCTAGCTGTCCAGGGCGGAGAACTCCTGAACAAGGAAGAGGTTAGAGGTTTGTGATCAGTAAATAGCAAAAATTCTCTACCTTCTAGCATGAAGCGGAAGTGTCTGATGGAGAGATAGGCCGCCAGGAGTTCTCTGTCGAAGGCGGAGTACTTTTTCTCTGCGTCTGATAGTTTCCTGGAGAAAAAGGCTAGAGGAAACCAGGCTTCATCAATCCTCTGTTGGAGTACAGCAC